>NC_142291.1:27842311-28143499 GCF_965620075.1 Prunus avium
TCAGCAATATATTCTTAAATTATTACACAGTTTCTTCCCAGCCTTCTGGACTTGGTGTAGATTTTTGTCCCTTCCCATAAAGGGCTATCCAAGTATTTGACGGTTCGATTGCATTGAGAACTGGAGGAGCAATTGTAAAGCCATTAAATTCAAACCATTTAATGGTGCACATAAAAGGTTTTGGGGGCAAATATTACCTTCCTAATTTAAATTCAAACTATATGATGGTGCACATAACAATAGTCATTCATGCCTAGTTGCTTAGCAAGTCTTTCTATTAAAATACAGTATACTAACCCCATAAGAGAAGAACAAAATGTTGAGATAAAAACCACCTTTTACTTGAGACATTTTTCTGAATAAATGGATTCTCACATCTTCAAGCATAAGAATATAGTAGAACAAAAAATTAAAAAAAACCCTAAACTTTATTAGAAATATATATTATATCCAACTGTAAATGAGCCTTACAGTATTTCCTTTGGATCATTAGGTGATCCTGGCGTTTTCTCCTTTTAGATCTAGGGTTGCTCCAATCGTGTGAAGGAGCTGAAAAAAATAATGAACAGGTTAATGTAACTAAACTAAAACCAAATTTAATACAAAATAATTATATAAGAAATTTCTTACAAAGATTTTGAAGCTCCTCTGTTCAATGTGCTTTCCAAGCTCTCCATTGCCTTTCCTCAAAAATTAAAAAAGAAAAAGAAAAAAAGCATTCAGTAAGAGCAGCTCCACCGGTTAGCTGAGCCCAAGGCTGGGGGGGGGGGGGCAAAAAAAATGACGCTCCAATGAGGAGCCCAAGCCCGGGTTGGGAGTGGGACCCACGAAGACGGGCTGCCCGAAGGCCAGTTTCGCCCTAGACCCAAACCGAGGGCTGATGACGTCAGGCGCAGTAAAAAAAATTTGAACTCACGTGCGTTGACGTCAGCCTTGCGCCAACTCCAATGGGTAGAAGCCAGCTGTCAAGCCCTGGGCGCTCCGATCTACTTCTCTCCTCCAATCCAACGGCTGGCCAGTTGGAGTGTGATGCTCTGGAGCTTGTCCAATCGTTGAGCCGCACAACGGCGGATACTTCCTCAATTGGTTCTTTGATGGAGGACTGCAAAGCGATCCTTGCGCTTTTGCCTAACACTTCCTTTATGCATATCTCTAGAATGGCCAACAAGCTAGCACAACTATCTTTAACACTGACCTCAGCATCCAATATTGTATCCCTTTCCTTGTTTGGTTCGGTTTTAACAATTACTGTCTGGAGAAAGCCAGCTCCATTAGTCATATTAGTATCCATCATCAGTCCCAATTGGAGAAAACAGGGTGGACATAGGGAAAAGGGAAAAGGAAACAATGCAAATTTGGACTCGTCTAATTTTCCTGCTTTCTGTTATCTTTCTAATTTATTGACACATATTCCTGCACTTTAGCTTCTAACTGTTCTTTTTAATTATTTAAAAGAGAAAGAAAAAAATAACAGCCACGATCATAACCTCTTTTTTTTTTGGGTGAGTACACGATCATAACCCTTTGGGTGAAGAGATATTAATTTATTCCAAAAGCCTTTGATGAAGATATATTAATTCATTTTGGCAAAAAAGGAAATAGTGTTTAATATTCACTTTGACAAAAAAGAAAATGGGGTTTAATGATTAGGAAAGAAAAAACAATGACATTGTCTCATCTTTTATCCCATCAAATAGGTCTATGTATCATTTATCCCTTACCCTACCTAGGTCTATGCATCATCATTTCATCAAATTAATTTAATTAAAATTAAATAGGACACATACATGCTAACATGCATGTAGCAAAAAATCAAACGGGTTACGGATATTGTAGCAATGTGGATCTTTTCTTTGAATAAATCATTGCACCACTTCATTATTTAGAATTTTTTATTTTTTTAAAATTGTATTGTTGTTTATTGGCGTGGTTCCCTTTTAAGTTCATTGTTAATTTTATTATGAAAAAAAGAAAGTAACACAAGTATAAGCACAACCATCAAGAAATAAAGTGAGAGAGAAAATTTTCCTTTTTATCGCACTTGTCCTTCATAATATTAACTTGACATTTTTGGAGTTATATATTTGTAGCTTAAATGGTCCCCCTCGCTTATGCATATAGTCGTACGAGGTCAGTTGTATTATTAAAAAGGTATGGAAGATGGTGTTTTTAGAGGTCAGAGTTACCTCCCTAAAAGAAAAGTTGTGGAAAAAGCTTCAAGGGTGGAAAGGTAAGCTGTTGAGTGGGGTTGGCAGGGAGATTTTGATTAAGGCCGTGGCTCTGTCTCTGCCAACTTACACTATGAACTGCTTTTTGCTATCTAAAGGCCGTGGCTCCCCTCGCTTATGCTTTTTGCTCTGTCCCTCCATCATCTTCCTGCTGTGGCTGCTGAGACCGTTAAGAAGTTTTTGTTTTCTTTACCCTCTGTTTCACCCAAAATCATAATATACATGACCATCATTATAAGTTGCATAACTTTGTTTAATAAAATAAGTTTTTTTTGTGTGAAACAAGAAGAGAGAGAGAGAGAGTAATCGGTTGACTGATGATTCGCTGGGGGCTGCTAAGGCCCGTTTGAGTGTAATCTGTGTGTTTTTTCCTTTCGGTTCTTTAACCCCCTTTTCTCATATAAAAAAAAAACAGAGAGGGAGAGGCAAAACTTCACTTGGTCCCCTTACCAATTCTTCCTCTTCTCGAATTCATACCTTTTGCTAGCAAATCAGCACCATATAGAATACCTGTCTTGTGTTTTTTCTTTTGTTTAATATTAGTTTGACAAAAACAACAAATAAAGCTCAGCACATTCCATGTTGTATCTAATATAATAAGCTAATAAAAAACAACAAATAAAGCTCAGCACTTTCCAGTCAAACAAGAAAAACCGAGTACTCATATTTACAGATGGTTTTGTGGGGTTCATGGTAAAGAAACTTTTACATTATAGTGAGTTCAGCTAGTTTATATCTCAAATTGAGAAGACTTTAAAATTAAAAAAAGGCTATACAATTATGAATTTAAAGATTTTAAGTCAAAGGAAAACAATAATATCGTTACTTTCTCCCAGATTACTTTTATTATCATGTATTGGTTAGACATGAAGGAATAAAAATATATAAGGCATGCAGAACAAGATTTTAAGAAGACAAGGCCAATTCCCAGATCTTCAAAGAAGAAGCATCTTTTCTGATTCTAGAACAGACATCTCACCATGTCATTTTTTAACAAACAATGAAATTCTCAAAACTAAAAAATACTTTGTGGGTGTGAGCAGTGGCGGTTCCAGGATTTGAAAACCGACCGGGCAAAACTTATATAACAAACTTGACGAAACGAGTGAATTTCATTAACAAACATAGCCTATCCAACTGATCCTACATGTTACAGCAGCTCTGGAATTTTGTCTTGGGCCAGTTTTTACCTCTAGAGTGTCACCTTTATTCTTCTTGTTTTTTGTTTCCAAACCTTTATTCTTCTTGTTACCGTACCATTTGGTAACAAGAAATTACTTTGGTTAAGTGGGATTTTGTGAAGATAAAAATACATCATGGCAAGGGGACAACGAAAAACGGCTTTAACAAAGAGTAATTGTTTTATATTAAAAGATATGCTGGAAAGGAGGAGAGAGAATGAGCAAAAGGGCAAGGCATTAGCCTTTGAACGTGGAATTCATCTGGGGAGAGCATTGAGGAGAGCTGGGAGCTAAAGAGCTACGTAAGGAAAAAGACTGTTTACACTGTTTGCGCACTGTTCACAGGTGATACAGTGGTGATAAAATGGTGATAGAAAATGATGTTTGTGTTTTTCTCTAGTTTTCTTGTTGTGTTTCTTTTCTTTTACCTTCATTTATTCATTTTTAGTTTCCAATCTGTACTATGTTTGTGTGTTGTGTAAAATTAGTGTTCTTTACGTACTTAAGTTAGAACTTATAGGAAGCCAACAGTTCCTCGTGGGATCGACCCCGTACTTGCATAATCTATACCTCAATAGACTCGTGCACTTGCGGGTATTTTTAATTGATTGTTTGCACATTAATTTGTGTCGATTAGAAAATACAACAACAATGTAATTCAAAGAGACATGAATTTTGTTTTTGTGATCTTTAGCCCACTTTAGTAGTGGTGATAAAAATAATAAGAAGTCAGAAATTTGAAAGGGCATGCTTAAGCTTTGTCACAAAGTGACAATATTTCAAGTTTGAAACAATTTTTTTTTTATAGTTCTAATTAAGGTTGTACTCATTATCAACCCTTCTAATATATAATCAAAATACAGTTTGGAAAGGATTATATACCATAATAATCCTAATCATAAAAGAGCTTTGTAAACCATAAAACTTGGGGTAGTAGATCCTCACTATGTTTCATATGGCTGACATTATAGGTATAAAATGATATATATATATATACTAGAGGTTTAGTCACTATATACTATAAAACTTACACTAGCTACAATATAATATGCTTAAACTAGGTAAGTTTACACTTGAATTATAACATTTCTAGGTTTCAATATAATCCACACATAGCTTAACTAAAATTGCAAGTGCATGTCAATTGAATCCAATGTGTGGTATATGAGTCTCAGCTAATTAATGTTGGGTATATATATTGAAAACCACGGATCTACAAATAATGTATTAACATCCTCAAAACTCCATTCCATGTCAAAAAAAAAAGACATGGATGCAGTACCCTCATTATTGACCAAACCATCTAAGATATTTTCTATTGGAATATTCACTGAATTTTCATAACTCCCACTAACTTTGTAATTTAAATTCTTAATTTCATCGTCAACATTATCTGTATCGGGCTGTGGTGTCAAATATGAGAAGGCCAATAAGGCAGAGAATATATTATCTAAGTTGTGGAATATGAGGGTTTGTCGGGCTGTGTGTGGTGTCAAATCTGAAGATTAAAAAAAAAACCATGAAAAAAAAACCATGAGAGGAGCATACAAATTGGCAAGAGATGCAGTTATATATTGCTTTGTTTGCATTTCTAGGGGCCCACCCACTCTGAACATTAGAAAAATCTAAACCCCCGAAGCATCCAAGTTTGACCTCCAAAACAACCCAATATTGTATCCCTTTCCTTGTTTGGTTCTGTTTTAACAATTACTGTCTGGAGAAAGCCAGCTCCATTAGTCATATTAGTATCCATCATCAGTCCCAATTGGAGAAAACAGGGTGGACATAGGGAAAAGGGAAAAGGAAACAATGCAAATTTGGACTCGTCTAATTTTCCTGCTTTCTGTTATCTTTCTAATTTGTTGACACATATTCCTGCACTTTAATTTCTAACTGTTCTTTTTAATTATTTAAAAGAGAAAAAAAAGATAACAGCCACGATCATAACCCTTTTTTTTTTTGGGTGAGTACACGATCATAACCCTTTGGGTGAAGAGATATTAATTTATTCCAAAAGCCTTTGATGAAGATATATTAATTCATTTTGGCAAAAAAGGAAAGAGTATTTAATATTCACTTTGACTAAAAAGAAAATGGGGTTTAATGATTAGGAAAGAAAAAACAATGACATTGTCTCATCTTTTATCCCATCAAATAGGTCTATGTATCATTTATCCCTTACCCTACCTAGGTCTATGCATCATCATTTCATCAAATTAATTTAATTAAAATTAAATAGGACACATACATGCTAACATGCATGTAGCAAAAAATCAAACGGGTTACGGATATTGTAGCAATGTGGATCTTTTCTTTGAATAAATCATTGCACCACTTCATTATTTAGAATTTTTTATTTTTTTAAAATTGTATTGTTGTTTATTGGCGTGGTTCTCTTTTAAGTTCATTGTTAATTTTATTATGAAAAAAGAAAGTAACACAAGTATAAGCACAACCATCAAGAAATAAAGTGAGAGAGAAAATTTTCCTTTTTATCGCACTTGTCCTTCATAATATTAACTTGACATTTTTGGAGTTATATATTTGTAGCTTAAATGGTCCCCCTCGCTTATGCATATAGTCGTACGAGGTCAGTTGTATTATTAAAAAGGTATGGAAGATGGTGTTTTTAGAGGTCAGAGTTACCTCCCTAAAAGAAAAGTTGTGGAAAAAGCTTCAAGGGTGGAAAGGTAAGCTGTTGAGTGGGGCTGGCAGGGAGATTTTGATTAAGGCCGTGGCTCTGTCTCTGCCAACTTACACTATGAACTGCTTTTTGCTATCTAAAGGCTGTGGCTCCCCTCGCTTATGCTTTTTGCTCTGTCCCTCCATCATCTTCCTGCTGTGGCTGCTGAGACCGTTAAGAAGTTTTGGTTTTCTTTACCCCCTGTTTCACCCAAAATCATAATATACATGACCATCATTATAAGTTGCATAACTTTGTTTAATAAAATAAGTTTTTTTTGTGTGAAACAAGAAGAGAGAGAGAGAGTAATCGGTTGACTGATGATTCGCTGGGGGCTGCTAAGGCCCGTTTGAGTGTAATTTGTGTGTTTTTTCCTTTCGGTTCTTTAACCCCCTTTTCTCATAAAAAAAAACAGAGAGGGAGAGGCAAAACTTCACTTGGTCCCTCTTACCAATTCTTCCTCTTCTCAAATTCATACCTTTTGCCAGCAGATCAACACCATATAGAATACCTGTCTTGTGTTTTTTCTTTTGTTTAATATTAGTTTGACAAAAACAACAAATAAAGCTCAGCACATTCCATGTTGTCTCTAATATAATAAGCTAATAAAAAACAACAAATAAAGCTCAGCACTTTCCAGTCAAACAAGAAAAACTGAGTACTCATATGTACAGATGGTTTTGTGGGGTTCATGGTAAAGAAACTTTTACATTATAGTGAGTTCAGCTAGTTTATATCTCAAACTGAGAAGACTTTAAAATTAGAAAAGGCTATACAATTATGAATTTAAAGATTTTAAGTCAAAGGAAAACAATAATATCGTTACTTTCTCCCAGATTACTTTTATTATCATGTATTGGTTAGACATGAAGGAATAAAAATATATAAGGCATGCAGAACAAAATTTTAAGAAGACAAGGCCAATTCCCATATCTTCAAAGAAGAAGCATCTTTTCTGGTGACCCAACTTTTCAGTTCCATAGTTCTCAAACCAATCGAAGCTGCTGCATGAGCTGCTCGATTTGCACATCTAGGCACATATGGTGAATTTAGGGAATGGATGCCCTGCAAGTTGAAACTCAAATCTCTTTTCAAGGTCCCTTCTCCTACCCACCCACTACAATCCACCCTCTCTTTCTTACAACCCAGCAAAATACCCGACATTATACCACCTATTCAAATCTGCCGATCTCTCTCTCTTAAGCTCAACCCCAAATCTCATCGATCCACACAACCCAACGTTAGGCATCTCCTCCCTCTGTCTCTGAGGCCAAACGAAAATTCAATCCCAAGCGTGCAAAATTGTGCATCCCGGTAAAATGAGTTTGTTTTCCTCGATTCTGTGTTGCTTCTCTCACTTCCAAAAAAAAAAAAAGAGTTTGAAGGTGTTTTTTTTAACAGAAATTTTTTATTTTCCTATCAATTTTCTCTGTTCTGTCCACAATTATGGTTCCAAGAATTTTTTTGTTCTTTCAATTTTTCTACCTTCAACTTATTATACTATAATGTACCTGCAGTCTTGGTTAGTAGAAAGGTCTCTCCACCTTTTGCCTTTAGCGACGCCGACCACACATTCATCTCGCAATCCCTCCACAAGGTATTTTGCTTTTTTTTTCTTAGCCCAGCAAAAAAAATTAAAAGAAAGAAAAGGAAACTATCTCTACCCACTATCCAAAACAAAGAGAACAGAGAAGGGAAAGAAAGAGGACGAAGAAGAAGAGAGAAAACAAACAAGAGGGAAATAGAGAAAAGTCTTGATCTTAGGAGGGATGTGGGGTTTCTAAGATAGCATGGCTTTTTTATATCTCGTGGCTTTTTTTGTCATTCTATATACTCATTATTATGTATAAAAGTTTACCAATTGCTCACAATTCTCTTCAAATATAGTTTATCAAATGCCTAACTGATTTTTTTTCATTATTCTTGCAGCACATCAAAAGCAGTTTTTTTCAATATCAAACTAGCTCAAAACTGAGGCAGGAGTAAAGTCTGACAAACAGAAAAAAGGTAACAAATACAACTTGGAAAGAAGAAAAGTGAGCATGGGTATCCAATAATAATTTTTTTTTTTGGTCATAATCCAATGATGCATTTGTGTACCAGACTACCAGTGATAATAACAGTATCTTGAAACTTTGAAATAAGAGTAGAGTCTATTTCAAATTCTCTAATTAACAAGGAAATTCCAACGGCATAAGCATAACTACTAAACAAACATATATGTAAATGTAAATAAATTCAAGACACAAAAGAAGACTTGGTGAGAAATCTGAGGCACTAGAAAATTGGAAGAAACTAGCAGATTCCATCTCCATGTGGATTGAGTTTTCAGTTTTGGGGTTTGGTTTTTTCTTGGTACCAAAAAAGTGGCTGTGCCCTTTATATACTTGAAGAAAAAAAGGAGGGTGTTTGAACTTTGAACAAAAGCCAAAAGAATTACAAAGGGCACATATTGTAATAAAATAAAAATAATTTAAAAATAAGCAGCTGAAAGCTACGATTTGTGGTGAGGGAGGATGTTTTTAGGATTGCAGCACCAAAATCTAGTGCAAATTAATTGTTCTTTCTATATTGCAAGGACCCGTATATTTACACTCGTGGGTCAAATAAGGCACGGCGGCTGGATTTGACCAAGAAAACACAATTACAAATCGTAGCTTTTTTTTGGTAACTGGATATTTCATAAAACAAGCCAAAAGGTAAATCACAATAGTACAACAACAAGCTGTTTAATCTTTCCCATCCCAAAAACAACACGCAGAACCTCATACTTAATTACTAATTATAGCATTAATGTGAAAGAATATTTGCTTTTCCTACCTTTAGTATTATCACCCCAAAAGAATATTTTTAATGTCAAAGAAAATTTTGTCGACAACTTAACTTTCTTTCATAAAAGTTGAAAGCTCAATGCCACTTTCTTTCTTGAAAGTTGAAAGCCCATGTACGCAACTTTCTCTCTTGAAAGTTGAAAGCTCATGACAAAGAAATGTTTTTAATGTAACTTTGTCTTTAATCATGCAATAACTTTTCTTTTTTTAAGATTGAGTAGTTTTCTTTCTTTCTTTCAAACCAAAGAAGTTTTTCTAAACAGACGATTCTACTTTTCTCTCACTTAAACATATACACCAAATTATCCTTATAAAATACAAAATCAAATAACTTAATTTTAAAGTTACAAACGAACATTGAAACTACATAATAAAATATCAAATAACGTTAAAAAATAATAAGAAATTAGTTTAAACACTTCAAAGAACCAAAAATTGCAGCATAGAGGCCTAGTAATCTTCAATCCAAATCTGATTTGTGTACTGTAGCCAAAGAAAAACAAAGTTAAAGAATAAATATCAAGTACATGGGCATGTTATTTGAGATTAAGGAAGGTTATTCATCACTATACCATTTAATATGTAGTCAAGATGGACTAGCAACCACTTTCTCTTTCATTTGAGAATTAGAATATACCTCTACATCATTAAACAAATTATGAAAATGAGAAAATAAACATATGTCATATGAATGTAATTGAAAACCAAAAGAAATATAAAAAATTAAAATTACTTACCAGTCTCAATTTTGTACATGTGGATTAAAAAATCCTTGACTCCTTTTTGTAACTCATTAATCAAAGTGGCTTCGTAGTATAACTTCAATAACTTGATCAAGACTCTAGCACAATCCCAATAATTTGAGGTAGGAGGCCCCACTCTTTTTTTCTTCTTCTCAACATCATCATCCATAAAATAACCCACAAATTACGTTTGACATAGGACTAGTAGATGAACTGAAGGTTTTTGCAATTGAAACACAAATTAATTAAATTAAACAAAAAGACATGAGTGATATTACATATAGCTTTTTGCAATTGAAACTAAAGATTAAAGCTAAATGATTCATTCCTTACAATATTTAAATACTAAGATTCCTTGTGCACATTTGAATAGTCAACATATGTTCCAATTCATATAGCTTTAATCATTGTATTTGCCACGTTCTGTACCAAAAAAGAAAGAAAAGTTGCAGGTCCCTCTGCAACTTCTCATCTCCTTTTCGTCGAATAAGGGATATTGTTAACCGTTAACCAAACCAAACATTTCGGTACGGATCGGATCGGAATAATTAAAATTAAAAAATAATTATTTAACCAAACCAAACCAAACCAAACCGTCGGTACGGTACGGTCGGTACGCGGATAATTCGCTTATGTACTTGGCAGGCAGTCATCAAATAGAATGGGAGGGTGGGGCTGGGGCTGTGGGTGAGGATGGGATGGTGAGGTTGTGGGTGAGAAACAAACAGAGGGAGGAGAGGTCTTTAAGGTGACAAACTAAAACTAAAGTATAAGTTCATGTAACATTTCTACAAAAAAATCCTTTTATAAAACTCACTTTTTCTTTCTTTAGATACTTCCAAACTTTTTCTACATTTATGTAAATGCTTTTGGCATTTGTTCCATGTTGGGTTCTGTAGTTTTTCATGCTGAATCCAACCATATAAAGAACATAAAATTTGGATCAACAGTTGGAAAGTTACAGGTAAAAAACGGGACAAAGGTCGAAACTAGAAAATATAGGAAGTTCACAAATTCCTCTAACCAAACAGTGCTACAGTACCGGGTAAGTGATACAATGGTGATAAAGAAGTGATACAGTGGTGATAAAGCAGTGATACAAAATGCTGATTGTATTTACCTTTGGTTTCTTGTTTTGTATTCAAATAATAAAATAAGTATAAATATCGGATCGGTACGGGTTTCCATCGGGTTAGGAATTTTGTTTCCGTTAACCAAACCAAACATTTCGGTACGGATCGGATTGGAATAATTAAAATTAAAAAATAATTATTTAACCAAACCAAACCGTCGGTACGGTACGGTCGGTATGCGGATAATTCGGATGAGATGCCCACCCCTATTTCAAACCAAGCCAGTGAGGCCTTGTAAGCAACATGTCTCAAAATAGTTTATGTATTTTAAGAATGACGAGCGTGAATTTTAGAGCAACATGTCTCGCCAAACTCACTAAGTTTTGCCTTTGGTATATATGACTAATATTGCTTTATTAATTCTATGAATTTTATTTTATTATTAAGCATCGATATAATTTTTTTTTCTTTGTCTTAATTTTGCTGTAGGTTCGAAGTTGAGTTGCTTGGTTAAGAGGTACTCTCTTAATTTATGCAGTTTTTTTTTTGGTGTGGTTTATTTGTGGTTACGGTTTTATGTGTTATAGAAATTTCCAACTTTTGCTAGATTTGTATGATTGTATATGATTTTTATGATGATGAATGATCGATATATATATATATATGTTGTGAATGTATATTTGGTAATAGAATAAATTCACTACTTCGAGAATAGGATTTAGATGCTGGTAGTTCATTGGAAGCCACATTTTTTCAAGGGTTACGGTTATTTACCCAAAGTAAAAACCAAATGCAAGAAAGACACTTTGAGATTATACAGATAAAACGACTTGAGGTAATTTCAAAGGTATCAGAATAAAAATTCCAAAAGTTTTGAGGAAGAAAAAGAATGACCCTATTAAAATAATAGAGCTTTATTTTAAGATCATTATATAGTTTAATAATATAGCACACAAAACCAAAATTTACGTATTCAAGAAAATGTCAATAATCAATTCATGAATCTCAAATTACTAAACCAAAATTAACAAATCTCGCAAATTACAAGCATTGCCACCGTATCTAAATTTCATAATCTAAATATTTTATTTAAAGTCACCCCCTCCCACTGTTGCATTAATAATTGACACAAATTAATATGCTAATCATCCAATTAAAAGTACCGGCAAGTGCACAAATCTGTTGGGGCATAAATTTTGTAAGTACGGGGTCGATCTCACGATAAACTGTCGGCTTACTACAAGTTCTAATTTGAGTACGTAAAGAACACTTATTTAACACAACACAAATGCAATATACAAATTGGAAGCTAAAAATGAGTAAAGAAAGGTAAAAGAAATGAAACAAAACCTTGGGCCACTGTTTGGAAAATACGTCAATACGCACATAATACGTGAATGATACATTTGCATATCTTTGATAAAATATGTCAAACACAAATTTTTCCATATCTTTTATAAGTGTACAGAAAACAGAAGTAATACATGAATAATACGATAATTAACTAACCAGGCATAATATTTAAAATAGCATAAGTATACAATCCTTTATATGTTATAAGGAGACATTTCAGTTTCGGAAAGAATATGACGTCACCTAAATTACGTTACAGGACGTTCACATGGATAGACAATGGATTAAGATGAAAAATAGGTTGAGTAAGGAATATATGGATGGTATTGCATCATTTATGGGAGTTGCAATTCAGCAAGTGAATGAAAAAAATGAGACGAGGTGTCCTTGCAAGAAATGTTTGAATACGCAATGGAAAGCTCTTCAAACTGTCCATGCACATTTGTGGGAGTATGGGATGTCTGCTGTTTATCACACATGGATATACCATGGGGAAAAATTTGGGTTACCTAGACAAGATGCAACTCTTCCAAATGGTGTAGAGGCACTTGGACCCAATGATGTTACTTATGATATCTTAAATGATGCATTTCCTCGAGACATGAATCAAGATTTGCAGGGAGAATGTGATACTTTTGGAGGGAATGAAAATGTAGGTGATAGGGAAGATGATGGAACTAATGTGCATAGGGTTGCGGCTAAAAAGTATGAGATGTTAATGGTTGAGGCCGAACGAGAACTTTTTCCAGGTACTAATGGGCTTTCAGTTTTGACTGTTATGGTAAGGTTAATGCAGGCCAAAGTTGAAAATCATTGGACTAACAAATCATTTGATATATTGTTAGAGATACTAAATTGGGCTTGTCCTAAGCCACATAATTTTCCAACCACTTATTATGCTACGAATAAGATGTTGAAAAATTTGGGTCTAGGGTATGAAAATATTGATGCTTGTGTGAATGATTGTGCTTTGTTTTATAAAGAGCATGTTGGGAAGGATAAATGTCCTGAGTGTGATGAGCCAAGATATAAATCAAGTACTAATGAAAAAAGAAAGAAAGTTCCACAAAAAGTATTGCGTTATTTTCCTCTGAAGCCAAGATTACAAAGAATGTTCATGTCAAAGCATACAGCTAGTCAAATGAGGTGGCACTTTGATAAACGAGTTGATGAGTATGGTGTTATGAGGCATCCAGCTGATAGTATTGCATGGAAGGAGTTTGATCGTATGTACCCTGAGTTTGCTCAGGAGCCTAGAAATATAAGGTTAGGCCTTGCAACAGACGGGTTCAACCCATTTGGAAGTATGAGCACAAGTTATAGCATGTGGCCGGTGGTGGTTGTTCCATATAATCTTCCACCTTGGATGTGTATGAAACAACAATACTCAATCATGACTTTGCTTATTCCAGGCCCAAAAGCACCAGGAAAGGATATTGATGTGTATTTGCGCCCATTAATAGATGAGCTTAAGGAGTTGTGGGAGGGTGTTCCAACTTATGACAAGTTTACTGATTCTGGATTTAAGATGCGGGCAACTGTGATATGGACAATTAACGATTTTCCTGCTTATGGCAATTTATCTGGATGGAGCACTAAAGGTTACTTGGCATGTCCCGTGTGTCTTGAGGACACATCACATACCAAGTTGAGAAATAAAATTTGTTACATGGGGCATCGTCGTTATTTGAGAAAGAATCATCCGTGGCGTAAAAGTTGTGACTTTGATGGAAAGTATGAGATGCGTGATCAACCGAGGGTATTCTCTGGTGATGAGATATTACTTCAATTCAATCATCTCAGACCTTGTAAGCCTGGTAAGCACCCTGATAATTATGATAGAAAGAGGAAACGAATGCCCATGGAATTAAATTGGACAAAAAAGAGTATTTTCTTTGAATTGGAGTATTGGTCTAAGTTGAAAATAAGACATAATTTGGATGTAATGCACATTGAGAAAAATATATGTGACAACATTGTTGGGACACTATTGAGCATAGAAGGAAAGACAAAAGACACGATCAATGCACGTTTGGATATGATAGACATGAATATACGAAGAGCTTTGCACTTACATAGAGATGAAACTAACTTAGTTAAGAAGTACCCAGCAATCTACACGTTGTTACCACATCAACGTCAATCATTTTGTGAATTTTTGAAATCTGTAAAATTTCCAGATGGGTATGCAGCCAACATATCAAAGAATGTTAAAGAAGATGGGAAAATATCTGGTTTGAAGAGTCATGATTGTCATGTTTTGCTTCAACAACTTCTACCTGTTGGGATTCGGCCGTACTTGCCAAAAGAGGTGTGTGCACCTCTTATGGAATTGTCGAACTTCTTCCAACAAATTTGTGCAAAGACATTAAAAGTTGAAGATTTGGATAGGTTGGAGGTTGATATTGTGTTCATACTATGCAAACTTGAGAAAATATTTCCACCTGCTTTCTTCGATGTTATGGTTCATTTAGCTATCCATTTACCACGTGAGGCAAAACTTGCTGGCCCAGTAGCATATCGATGGATGTACCCGATAGAGAGGTATTGCTTCTTTTTTGTGCTATTTTATTAACTTTATCTTGAATTATTTTGTATTGTCTACATAATATATTATTATGTGGGATACAGAATGCTAGGGAAATTGAAAGGTTATGTACGTAATAGAGCTCGGCCTGAAGGATCCATTGTTGAGGGATACATTGCAAACGAATCATTAACTTTCTGTTCAATGTATCTCCGTAATGGTGAAATTTTTTCCTCTCATCATGAACGAAATAATGATGGTGAAACCAATGCGAAGCTATCAGTTTTCATGCATAATGCACGCCCGTGTGGTGGCTACAAAATGGTTCAATGGTCAGAGTTGGAAATGGAATCAGCTTATTGGTATATCCTCAACAATTGTGATGAAGTTGAACCTTTCAAAAAGTGTGTAAGTCGATCCATGTTTAATGTGCTTGTTTTAATCTTTGGTTTCAATTTATTAACTAAGAATTTTAAATTGAATGTCATTCTACAGTGAGTTTCGCCAACTGTTAGAAATAGAAAGCCCAGATAACTTGGAACAGAGACAAAGGAAATTGTTTCCGCAATGGTTAAAGACTCGTGTCAAAACATTGAGCAAACAAGGATTGGGGGATGCAACTAACGAATTATATGCATTAGCATATGGTCCAGATAAAAGAGTTGGTATGTATACAGGGTGTGTTGTAAATGGAGTTCGGTGGCAAGTAAAGCATATAGAAGAAACACGCACAACTCAGAACAGTGGGGTTATGGTACCTGGGACACATGGTGATCAACAATCTAACTTTTATGGTAGATTGGTGAATGTTGTGAAGATAGGTTTTCAAGATGGGTATCATGTTATACTTTTCAAATGTGAGTGGTTTAATACTCAACCAAGATTTTTTAGGAAGAAAAAGATTCACCGGATTCGTCCTGATTATCATCTCACTTCAGTGAATACAACCAATGTATGGTATAAAGATGATCCGTATGTGCTTGCTAAACAAGCCCAACAAATATTTTATCTTGACGACCCTAAATTGGGTTCTAGTTGGAAAGTAATTCAGAAGATTCGACATAGACATGTGTGGGATGTTCCTGAAAATGAAGCCGCTCATGAAGTTGAAACAATCTATGATGAAGGAGTAGACCAAGATGGTGATGATATTGTGATAACAAGTCGAGATGAGAATGAATTACCAAGCACTTCACTTCGTAGAGATGATGCAGAACCTGAAATAGTTGAGGAGGAGATTAGTTTGGAACCAATAGGAGTTGATGATTATGAGGAAGTTTTTACTGATGATGAGTCAATTGAAGAACAATTGTCAAGGGATGAGTCAAATAGTGTTCACAGTGATGATTATAGTGATTTGGATTGACATTTTTTTTAACACATGTTCAATTTATATATATTTTTTATATGTACGAGTTTGATTCTTTTGGTAGTTGAAAGTATGAGTGGCACTCTTTCCTACCCCGGAGTTTTGTCCTACATGGTTTTCTCCGGGAGGTTTTAACGAGGCCACCTTTAACTTGTTGTTCCTCACTATGTATTGTTTCATGGTTTTTTAATGGAATTTATTTTTTTACTCCAAAGAACTTATCTTTTTGTTTTTAGTGGTAAGGTTTTTCATGTCCCCCAATTTGGTGTACTACAATTTTTAAATGAGAGATTGGTTTTTATTAATTTTATGTGCAGATCAAGAAGATGGTAGGTAAACATAAGAAGCAAAAATTTGCTAAACAACCACTTGCTCCACATTCATTAGCACAACCACCATCTAGTACACCACATCAGTCGCAACCACCACAACCTGATTCTTCACCGCCACGAGATCAATTAAGCATGTCAAGTACGTGACTGAAATATTTTTTTGTATATATATATATATATTTTTTATAATTAAATTACTAAAATTTCTTGCCGGTTTCTTTTGTGTATAGGACATGGAAATTGTGTAGTACCTTCTTTGCAGAAGAAGAAAACATGTGATCCAATTATAGGTGAGAAGCAAAAATCAACCCAACAACTTGTACCACATCCACTAGCACAACCACCCAGTGCACCACATCAGTCACAACATGACTCTTCTTCACCACCATATCAGTCAAGCACAACAAATAAGTGATCGACTTTATGTTTATATTTATTTATTTAAATGACTAAGTTTTTGTTGGGTTCTTTTGCTTTAGGGCATGAACATTGTGCAGGGCCTTCTTTAAAGAAGAAGAAAACTAGTGATCGAAGTATAGGTCAGAAGCAAAAATTAGCTCAACCACCACTTCCACCATCTTCACTAGCACAACCACCATCTAGTGCACCCCATCAATCAGAACCACCACAACACGAGTCTTCTTCACGATCACCAGATCAATCGATCATAGCAAGTGAGTGATCGAAATATTTATGTTTATATTTTTTGTTGGTTTCTTTTGCTTATATGGCATGGAGATTGTGCAGGAACTTCTTTGCATAACAAGAAAACTCGTGGTCCAACAAAAGGTGCTGGCACTTACGACGTGGTTAATAAGTCCCAGGGGCAAATTCAGATTCGGTTGGATCCAGAGCAGAAATTAGTGGAGGGTATAAAGACTCACCCATTGTTTGTCAATGAGATTGGAATAATCACTCGTGCGAAAGCTCCACTGAATGTTCTAGGATTGAAGAAAGTTCCTAAAGAGGATAAGCAAGAATGGGCAGAGGCACTGAAGGTGAGTGAGCAATTCAATGCTGTGTAATTATGTTTATAGTCAATTAATATTAAGGTAAATATTTTTATTTTTTATTTTTGTAATTGTGGGTAGTTCAACTTTGATGTTGACCTCATGGATCCGGCTATGTGGAGGTTTATTGATGATCATATGTACTCCACTTATAAAGAGTGGAAATCGAAGCTCCATAAACACTTTAAGAAGTTTTATCCTGACATTGAGCTTGCACGGGCTACACCTCCCCCCAAAGAACTATTTGGTACGACACGAACAATAGAGGAATGGCATTGGCTTATTGATAACTTGTACACAAATGAGCAATACCAGGTACCGTAAACTTTGAATCAATTTGGTTGACTTGAAAATTTCCAATATTTCTCTCCAATATTTCCAATATACACATATGTATTAAATATATTATAATGTACATATAGACACTTATATACGCATATATTGTTGTTATAATATATCCATATATATTATATATTATAATATACATATATATAATTAATATATACCTATAATAGATCCTATTTTTTCTCGGCTATTGGTGTCCTACATAGATCCTAGCATTAATAATTGTACAAGGTTATGAGCTAATCTTCTAGTGTTACAATGACCTAATTGGAGATGACATGACAAATTTTTTTTGTGTCGGAACATGACACACCGTATACTTTGTTCTTTGTTGTAAATTTCAAATCCCAACCTCTATAATTGTTGTCGTCTGTCTTCCATGTTCATATATCGGACCTCAAACAGTTGAAATGAAAAATAAATTGACTTGATTTACGAAGTGGCTCCGTTGTTAATTTAATTAAATAGTAATAAGAAAAGAATTATTAATGTGATTGAATATGCAATTTTTATACATGCGCTCTTAATGCAGAGACGGTGCAAAGCCAATGCCAAAAACAGGCAAAATATAAAATTTAATCATACAGGGGGTTCACGTCCATTCACTATGCCAAAAAAGGGCTTTAGCAACGGATAAAATCCGTTGCCTATTACACATAAATACCGTGGTATTGGTGACTGTTGCCTATTCCTATGTAATAGGCAACGGATATTATCCGTGGCCTTTTTAGAGTTACAGCATCAGATATTTGGTAAAATCCGATGCGTTAATTATTTCCGTGTGCCAAAAAAACGTTGACTTCTGATGCCTAAACCTAAAACAGCATCAGTGGTTTTAAAAGAGAGGAGGCTAAAGAGATATTACAGCATCAGTGATATCTCCTATGCTGATGCGTATTATCAATTACAACATCGCAAAAACAAATAATGTTGTTGCGAATTATGTTATACGTCATCGCTTTTTCTGTTTTGTGGACGTGAAAAGCCTCCAATAACGCTGATTGTTATGTAAATACTGATGCTACTTCTAGTTTTAGGCATCAATGATCATAGATGTCTAGTTGTTTTAATCTTTTAACTTCAATTATTTTTGCAAAACTGAAGTTGTTATAAACAATATGCATCACTTATGTAAGGAAAGTGTAGGCATTTTGCATCACATATATATAAATAGTAATTTATATATATTCATACTTGTCTATATATATATAAGCAAAATACTTGAAAGATCCATACTTATCACATCCAAATCACAATTTTTCCAACCTCACACCACAAATTATCCGTACTTGTCTATAACGCAAAATACTAGCTAGAAACACATGAAAAATGGAGGAATGTTTAGTTCAATCAAAAAGCCATTATAGGACATGAGTTGCCAATTCTTCTCGCACCTCATCCAATTCCATTTGGGTGTACATGTCGTTTCGTCTAGCTCTATGTTATTACGAAGTGCTTTGAACAATGATATCTCCATCACACCTGTGTCAATATATAAACAAGTAAAAAATAGTCTCTTTGCAGAACAAAAGGAATAGAGACAAAGTCTTAAGAAGTAATGGAAAAGCAAACACAGAATATATTTCAAAATAATAACGACCATATTGCAAAAGCACAATATTGAAATTGTCTTCCTTGACATGTTCTGATGACTCTAAAAAAAGAACCAACAAGAAATAGCCTACAAAATCCACTGCGACTTTTAATAAATAATCAAAATTAAACAATATTATTAGTGTTAATTACATGCATAATTTTGAATTATTATTGTTAATTGGAAGGATAAAAAGTGTTTTGAGGGTCTCTGGCAAAGCAGAAAAAGTAAAATCCTGGCAGGATCAAAATAAACAAGAATGGTGAAAAACCTTTCTGCAGCTTGTGGACTTTGAGTCTTCATTATCACTGATGGGATTCAGAGTCTCAAAACATATAACTCCTTCAATCCAAGCTTGCTAAGAGTTTTTGCCACATGGACCTTGTCCCCATTTGAGAAAATCTGTTTTCATATTGTTAAGCCAAAACATCATCAGAGAAATTAAATCTTGAAGCAAATTTTTTTAGTTACCATCAACTTATATGTAACTTGTAGCTTATGAGTTTTCGATACGGCAGGCTCAGCAGCAGAGTCCTTAGGACATGGTCAGGTCTTAGTACCTCATAGGGCAAAGGGTATCATCTAGGTCTTAGTACCCTAACGAAGGGACTTCCATGGCTCTCTCTGGACGAGGAGGAGGATGTCTATGGCTCTCCCTTTCTTCTAAGGCCTTAGGTTATTTTTGCTGTGGCCAAACTTTGAGTGTCTAGATGGAGGAAAGAGAAGAAGAAGATGGAGGAGATCCAAAAAAATTGTGAGCTTTATTTTTTTTCAGGAGGTAGAAGCTGAAAAATGTCGAGCGAGTTTGGGAGGGATTGAAAAAAATGCGAGGGAGAGGAGCCAAGGTTGCGAGGGAGTCTGTAAAAAGGAGAGGGAGCGTGAAATGTTTTTGCTGGAGCGTTGACTATACTTTCAGCATCAGTGCTTCCCAAAAAAAAAAGCCCCCCACTTTACAAAAAAACAACAGAAACACTTTAGGCATCAGTCATTAGAACAGACGATGCTACATTGACATCAAGGCATCGCTAACGAAAACAAAATATTTGTGCTGAAGTCGTTTTACCTTTTAGCATCTTAATTTATAAAAGCGATGCCAAATATACTTAAAGCATCGATTTTCAATTTTCTGATGCCAATGTAGTGTTGCTAAAGCCAAATTTTGGCATAGTGATTCCTGAAACATAAAGAACTTGCTGAAACGGTAATTTGTGTTCTTGGTTTAATGTTTTTCAGATATGTGGAAATACTCATTTTCTTTTTTATTGTTGAGAAAATGTAGAAAGGAGAACACCCTACTTATATCAGCAACTGGCAAGCCATGCATCAGTACAGAAAGAAGGGTGGCGTATACGTCAATGAGGTTGCTGAGGCAAAAGGGGTAAAGTTAAATTGTTAAATGTTCTATAAATTTAGTAATTCACAAGTTTATTATAGATACTTTTGACTTATGTCTAACATGTTAATTTTCTGCTTGCAGAAGAATATGGCAGCCGAATTGGAGAAAGTGAAAGAACAACTGGCCTCAAGTGCACCGAATGATACTCCACCATATCAGATCATGGTGCCTGAGAAGCTACAATTAGGGATCTTGTCTGCAGAACTTGGGGTTGGAAAGGACAAAAAGATACGTGGTGTGGGTTCTAGTCTTCGTGTGCAGGGTACTTCCTGTAGAATTTCTGAATCTAATGCCACCAACACCTATTATGATTCAAAGCATAAAGTGGATGAGTTGTCAGGCAAAGTGGATGAATTACTTGGCGTCATCCGGAAGATGCAAGCCCATATCAAATACTTGCGTAAGAAAGGTAAAAAAAACCATGATAACGACGACGACGACGACGACGGCGACGACGACGGCGACGACGGCGACGACAACGGCGACGACGACGACGGCGGCGACGACGACGGCGACGACGACGACGGCGGCGGCGACGACGACGGCGACGGCGACGACGGCGACGGCGACGACGACGACGACGATAGTGGTGATAATTTTGATGATGAGGATGGTGTCGAGGTTGGTCATGATTTTGATGATGAGTATGGTGATATTGGTGTGGCTAATTAGGTTATGTTTTTATCCTATGGTTGGTTGGATGTACCTGCTTTATTTGTTTTCTTTAATGCCTCTCCTAATGAAAGGGTCGATAAATATCTACAAACTCACACACAAGCATATGTGGGGGGTCAAGCCTAGGAATGCTACTGGGAAGATGCAAAGCCCCAACCACTACACGGTGGTGCCCATCCGGATGTATGTGCTTAACTTAGAATTGAATTGGACTATGTTTTGCTCTTGGTTCCTATATTATTTGCTTATATTTGAAGGACTATATAAGGAATTATAAAACACGTCCGTGTGCTTATTCAAAAAGAAACCGTAAAACGTTTCCCAAACAAACCTTAAATATTATGTTTCTTCTTGAAAATATATATATATATAACTTTTGTTTCTTTCCGTTTTAAAATGAGAATCTTTCATCCACATGCCCTCTTAAATTACTGTAATATGCTCTAGTTTCTTCAAAGAATTTCGTTATTTTCAAAAAAAAAAAACACTTGAGAATTTCGTTACATAAAATAAATATTTTCACTTATTCTTTTTTAAGTATTTTTCTTTAAAAGATTTGTAGTCAAATTTACAGCCTACAGAAGTGGATTGGGCAATCAAATTGGAACTCCTTTACTTAGAGCCTAGCAGAAAAGAGAACAAACAGACATTTGTCATGACTCAAATAGAAAAATAATTAGGTTTCTAATTTTTGGCCAAATTGCATGAATCATCCTTTGCTTAGAATTCTTTTTTCTTTGAGTTTCATCCTTATATAGTTTCATTCGTTACTAAGACAAAAACCAACTAAATTTTATTTTTACAAAATGAAAATAAAATAATTACAGAAAATTAGCTAAATAAATAATAAATAATAAAAGCACCTTTGAATCAGAGTTGGTATGTGGCTGAGCACATTGCAGAGAATCTCTAGTATATGTTGCCGTAGCAGCAAGTGGTTGGCATTAATGAAGGATGATTTTGGGAAAGAGAGTGAGAAATAAAGGCCATGAGAAATCTGAAGAGGGACGAAGAGATAGTGGGTATATAAGTGATTGGCCAGCATCGTTGGAAGATTTCATTGCGAGCGTCCGTGGAGGACGGAGTTGAAGGCATCGATGGTGTGGAAGATGGAGAGAGTGGATACGAGAGAAGTAAATTGGGGGAAGTAACCGGTTAGGGAAATGTTTTTAATTTATAGTCTCCTAGAATCAGCCACCAAGCTATTTGGTCGGCAGCCCCAAAATAAGGAAAACGACACAGTTTTAATACTTTATATTCTTTTTTACAGGAACCGCGACCAAAACAATTGGTCGCCAAGTTTCACAAAATATTTGGGCGGCATCTCACAAAATATTTTCGCGGCATCTCAAATTTAGAGACGACGCAAGCAATCTTAAAGACGAAATACTGTGGTTGCCAATAATTTTCAAGCTTAAAGGCGACCAATCTTAATATTGGTCGCCAATTCCTCCCCTAGCGACCAAATATTTTGGTCGCCATTCGGACATATTTTATGGTCAATTAGTTCATAAATCTGACGAAATTATTGGCGACGAATTAAAAAACTTCGTCTCCCATAACCCTGTTTGGCGACCAAATTTGGATTGGTCGCAAAAGATTTCGTCGTGAAAGACCTTTTTTCTTGTAGTGCCAACAACGGCTTCAAGGATGATACTTTTTTGGCCTTTTCTATTTCCGTAATCACCTTGCCAGGCAGTTGGGCAATTCTTCCATTGCCAGTGCATGCAGTCGATGCTACCAATCATTCCTGGAAATCCTCGGGATTCGGCTTTTTGTAGAAGCCGTTGGAGGTCCCTAGGAGTAGGTCTGCGCAGGTAGTCCCTAGTGTACAGAGTTTCAACTGCATCACAAAATCTTACCAAGGCCTCCAATGTAGTGGACTTCCCCATCCGGGCAATCTCATCCACCTAATTAGCAGATGCTCCATACGCCAACATTCGTATAACAGCTGTAAGCTTTTGCTTCGGAAGAAGTCCGACAACCCAGCAGCATCACACTTTTGAACAAAGTATGCATCATAATTGCAAATATCATGCATGACTTTATTGAACAAATGGGGTTGCATTCTATATCGCATTCGAAAATCAACATCAGAGTACAAACAAGTTGGGATAAAATAATCTTCCAAAAGATTCTTACCCCGAGACTACCTATGTCTGTCCACATTCCGGCGACGGCCGACTTCTGAACCACGGCGGCGACCTTGGTTCTCTTCATCAAGCATAGCCACTGCTATGACAACTTGTTCATCTTCTTCTCTTTGCAACATATTTCTTTCATCTGCTTTACGGCTTCTCTCATTTGTTTCTCGCTCTTGCCTCTCCAAGCATCTCCTAAAATCTTCCATTTGAGAATGGAGTATGAATTCTAAACTCTCATAAATGAAAATATAGAAAGATGTGGTGTGAGAGGTATGAGCTGAGCCTCTGGATTTATAGAAAATTTTGGCCATATAGAGATGCCACGTGGCTTGATTTGATTGGATGAAAATCTTATCTGAAATTTGAAATTCGTCCGAAATTTGAAATTTATCTGAAATTTGAATTTTGAAATTTATCTGAAATTTGAATTTTGAAATTCATCCGAAATTTGAACCCAAATTTATCTGAAATTTGAATTTTGAAATTCATCCAAAATTTGCGATCAAAAATCTTATCCGGAAATTTTATCCGATTATGAATAGTCTTGACACGTAGGAACCCGAAAATCTTATCCGAAAATATTATCCAAATTAATTATTGAGGTAAAAAAATTTGTAAAAAAACAAAAAAATGAAATTCATCCGAAATTTGAGATCAAAAATCTTATCCGGAAATTTTATCCGATTATGAATAGTCTTGACACGTAGGAACCCGAAAATCTTATCCAAAAATATTATCCGAATTAATTATTGAGGTAAAAAAATTTGTAAAAAAAAAAAGAAAAAAGAATAGTAATTGCCCTTAGCCATGGCAACGGGTGGAAACACAAAATACTATTTGCAAGGGCAACTACTATTCACGTGAATAGTGGCTGCCCTAGCTCCCCCTTGCCATGGCAAAGGGCAAATGGGTGGCGTTGCTCTAACAGCCATATATAAATATATATCAGACCAAAGTCAAAATCAGATGCTGGAACCAAAATAAGTAAAGGCACACTGAAAAAGAATGATATTATGAATTTTCAATTACCAGTTCATCAGCGCCTTCTTCCATAACGAAACCATCACGGTATTTGCCCCAGATTTTCTCTCATCAACTTCCAGATAGGCATCTTACCAAGTCACACTGCTCCAACTCTTCAATTTCCAGATCGGGATCTCAAGCCGTAGCCTAGTATTTTGTGACCAGATGGCTTTGTGATTCACTCAAAAAGAATAAGAGAAAAGAGAAGAGAGAGAGAGAGAGAGAGAGAGAGAGAGAGAGAGAGAGAGAGAGAAGTGAAACAAAGCATTCTTTTTTCTCTCTTTTGCTTATGTCCAAGTGTTTGAAGTTGAGAAATAAAAAATGTGTTTTAACATTGGGCTGTGTGAAAATATCCAATGGAAGAAACTACCAAAAGCAATAAGTATCCAATTTAAGGCCAAATGCCAAAGCTGCTGAGTGAAGGGAGCCAGCCAAACTTGTTTGTGTTATTTGTGAATGGAGCCGGCTTCTTTTGATAAGTTGGGACTGATAAAAATGCCAAAATATTAAGGAAAAATAATGAAAAATACTTACACACTAATATCTATCCCAAATACCTTTAATAGGCATGGTGGGAGAATTAGTATCCAAAAAAAAAATCACTAGGCACTTTTATGAATTTGTATCTAAATAATTAGTGGCTAGTAGCCATATTTCTAGTAGTGAAATTGCAATTCATTTGCAATAAAAACAGTACACTATGTAGACATCAAAATGGTAGGATGCATCGCATTTATGGAAAACGACATAAAAGAGCACTCATTTCTCTTTTGCTTCAATTCTATAGTACAATTAAGTCTAAGTTCTCTACTCTTTCAAAGGGCGAATCTCGACAGAAAAATAACCAGTATAAGGGTCGTAAGTAAAACCACAATTTGCATCGCGTTTCGGGCACTCAAATTCCAAGTGTTCCCCTTCCTTCCCACATATTGAACAATCCTTGAGAAATGCACGTCCTAGGCTTGTGCCACAATCAGCACAACGTGAATCTCTAAAGAGGCAGCCACATACAAGACATGCAACCACACAACTCTCGCCAACAATTGCGTCCTTTGGGACTTTATACTTGTAAGAGCATTGGTTTGTTGGGTGCTTATTCACCTTTAAACAATACTTACATTCACCTGTGTGCGAAATTTGTAAATCCATTGTTAAATACAACGAAAGCAATAAAAACAATCATTTTTTAAAGACAACGAATGCATGAAGATGATAAAACCCAAAAATCAGTATTGTGAGCATATTACATAGAATAACAACAAATACATAGATATTATGTAAATAGAGAAGCCACATGCACTTTTTTTTTTTTGGTCCCTAAAATCAAAAGCATACCAATAAGATTAGGACGGAGATTAGGACGGAGGAGGCTATTGCTTAACAATAATATAGTTAGACTATCACTAGTACTAAAAAAATTCAAAAGCATACCAATAAAACATCCTTCATCCTCTGATTCTTCAGTCTCTGATTCTTTATACTCTGATTCATCAGACTTGCTCCCTATTTCCATGCAATTACATTGTTAAATACAAAAAGAAAAAAATAAAAAGAAAAAAAGGGTGATGATGTCAAAGAAGTTAGAAGGAATGACATCTATGATCCCACTATATTATTAAATATCGGTTTTACATCATGCAAACACCAAAGTAACTTGGCTGGAGAAGTCATCCTTTTAACATATGAGTTATTTTCCACATGACAAAGAATAACAACAAATGCATAGATATTATGTCATAAAATAGAGAACCTCTCGTCTCTAAAATAAAGAGCATACCAATAGAATTAGGAAAGCGGAGGCTAGACTATCGATTGTATTCACGCACACAAAAAGCAAAAAACAAACAAACAAAAGCATACCAGTAGGACTACGAGGGCCCTCGAACAGATAAAAATAAGTACGAATTTCTTCTTCCGTTAGATCTGATAGTTTTGTACTCTCTGATTTAGTCTTTGGTTCTTCAGTCTTGCTATCTGTTAGAAGGAATGACGTCTATGATCCCGTCAACAAATAACTAAATTATTAAATATCGGATATCCATAAGGCACACACCAAAATAACTTAGATAGGAAAATCATCTTTAAAAACTAATTCAAAATTTTGGCATAACATATGTCCTCTAATTACAGCAACAAAAATAAAAGAAATTTCATATAATCTTCCTCACAAACCCTAATAATTAAAATCAATAGCATACATGAGCCGAAGGACATAAGGGAGGATATAATAACAATATTACTGAGTGGAGGCAAGGGCCTTCACTGGACCCTTCCGCCCCTGCTACTGGACAGACCAAATGTGAAATATTTTCAATGTACAAAGAAAATTTTTCATACACAAAAGTTGTGGCATAAAATTTAAAGCCCAAGTAATTAAATTGCAGATAGTCTTGGTCACCCTTGAATTAAAGGAAAAACGAAAAGCATATATACATACCCATTATTGGCGTATTGCAATTGAGGGGAATTGTAGCTGGCGAGAAAAGGTCCTTTCCGCCGCCGTCTTTATTAAGCACTTCCGACTGGGAATCCAATTTCAGCCACTCCAAAGATGAGACGCTGTCCATGGTTGTGTAGAGTTTGGTGTTTGGCGCTTTGCGGTTGCGAGAGAAAAAACAACGGGCGGTTTGGGTGTAGCGTGAATTGTGAGAGAAAGAAAGAAGGGGGTTTCACTAAAACACCCAAAATGGGAGCTGAAATTATAAAAAAACCCAACACCCAAAACACTTTATAAACACACCCAAAACCCATCATTACACACACTCAAAACCCATTTATAAACACACCCAAAAAATATACAATTGTTGATTTTGGGGTTGATTTTGAGTGTGTTTCTATGTTTAAATAGTGTGTGGGTTTTTTTATAAATACATGCCTAGGATTGGATTTATTTATAATAATCTAAAGAAAGAATGCGTTTCTTACTTACATGTTATATAGGCGGTTTGGTGGCTTGATTGAATAACCGACCATATTAGGACCATATTAATCAATATTATTTTTTCCATTTAAGTCTTGATTAAATAAACAAATACCCCAATGCACGCATCTTTAATAACTAGGGCATTAATTTCTAGTTTTGATTTTCCGATTTGGTTTGGGATTTTCGTTTCCTCAACTGGAGCAGGAATATTTTGGTGATTTTGTTTTACGTTTCCTTTTGCTTTTCAAGTTTGCGCTAATACTTCCAATCCAATCCCATTCCCCTCTGTCCTCCTTCCTCTTTTCTTTCCATCTCCTCCTTGGACTCCTCCTGCTCTGTTGCATGCTCAAGTCCTCACTTTATTTATGTTTTCTTTAACAATTATTTTGTGTGCTAATTTGTCTTTAACCATTGGTTTTGCCTTTTCTTTTTTCTCTTTCGTATCATATATTTTGGAACTCTTTTTAAAAAAATTTCATTGGAGTAATTATCTGCAATGATGGAGTTCCTTAATGTGGCTTATAAGGCTCGTTTGCTTGTATTTTTTCTTCTTCTTCTTTTTTCCCTTTCTTTTTGGTCCCTCCATATACTATTATTCTTTTGTATCTTTTTAGTTTTCAACATACCGGAGCATGCAAGAGACATACTTGTATATGAAATGTGAAAGCTTAATGAAAATGTCTTATTTTAGTCCCAAACAAAATCATGTTAAACTGCATATGATATGATTTTAGCCCAAGACTTCACATATGTTAGCGAGATCCTAGTGTAATTAGGAGATTTACTTCCTAGTATATTATGATTTTACTTATTTCCCTTTTTTGTATTGATATTATGTAATTAGGACTTTAACTTATTTCCTAGTATAACCCTGCTAGGGTTTGTAACCTTGTATTATAAATACCTCATTTCGGAGAATGAAATATATCTGAAAATATTCTACCCACTTTGTTTGACTTGGCATCAGAGCTGACTTTCTGGTGACCTGTGTGTGTTGTGCCCATCCGTGTTCTACTGTGTGCCCTAATTTCTTTTAGGGTTCTTGTGTCTGTGCCTGTGCCTGTGCCTGTGCCTTTGCCGTGTTCCGCTGTGTACTATGTCGTGTTCGTGCCTCTACTGTGTGCCTCTACTGTCTTCGTGCATCTGCCGTATTTGTGTCTGTGCTGTGTTCTGTTGTATACTCTGCGTGATTTGTTGCGTTTCTACTACAATCATGGGTGATAATTCCATTGTTGGTGGTGCTACTGCTGCTTCTGCAAATTTGCGTGTTTCTGACTCTATTCCAGGTACTGGCTTCAATACTTGGAAAATTGACACTGGTGCTTCTGATCATATGACTTATGATGCTAAATTTTTTGATGAGTTGTCTAGTAACACCCGTGACCCATACATAACTAGTGCTAATGGCTTGCCCTCTCCAATTACTGGCGAGGGTACAATCTCTCTCACCCCAACTCTGTCCTTGTCTCGTGCGTTATTAGTTTCCAATATCCATTGTAACTTGTTATCTGTTGGTCGATTACTTAATACACTTAATGCTTCTGCTACTTTATATCATACCCATTGCTCTTTTCAGGATCTCAAGATTCACGAGATGATTAGGCATGGTAAACGGATAGGGGGGGTTATATTATTTGACATTGCCTTCTGCACTAATTCGTGATCGTGTCGTTAATATTGTTCAAAGTTGCAGTGTCAAAGACAAACAATAAATTTGGTTATGGCATCGTCGCTTGGGACACTCGTCATTTGGCTACCTTAAGCGTCTGTTTCCATCTTTATTCCGCTCCTGTGATGAGTCCAGTTTCAAGTGCGAGACATGTATTTTGGCCAAGAGCTATCGCACTTTGTTTCCTTTGAGTGACAGTAAAGCTGCAAAACCTTTTGATTTAGTGCATTCTGATGTGTGGGGTTCGGCTCGCGTTACTTCGAACGGATTTCGTTGGTTTGTCACTTTTATTGATGATTGTACTCGACTTACTTGGGTTTTCTTGCTGAAAAATAAACATGATGTTGCTTCCATCCTTCCAGAGTTTTCTACTATGGTGTCTACTCAGTTTCATGCTCGGATCAAAGTATTCCGGACAGATAACGGAGGTGAATATGTGAATAATACTTTGGCGTCTTTCTTTCGTGCTAAAGGTATTATTCACCAAACGACAACTCATTTTACTCCTCAAACAAATGGTGTGTCTGAAAGAAAGAACTGACAATTGCTTGAAGTTGCCCGCTCACTCATGTTGGATATGTCTGTTCCCCATCACCTTTAGGGTCATGCTGTTCTGTCTGCTGCCTATTTGATTAATCGTACTCCTAGCCGGGTTCTTGATTTCAAGACTCCGCATGATGTGTTTGGTGACCATGTTTCCCATGTCTCCGTTTCTAAGTTGCCCCCTAAAGTTTTTGGGTGTGTTGCTTATGTTCATGTCTACTCCCATCAACGGAGTAAACTTGACCCTTGTGCTCTCTGCTGCGTCTTCATTGGCTATTCTACTACTCAGAAGGGTCATAAGTGCTATCACCCTCCTACTCAGAAGGTACATGTTACTTTGGATGTCATCTTTCATGAAGAAGTACCATATTATGTTTCCCCCCTCCTCTTCAATTCAGGGGGAGAGGGAGAGTGAATTGAAGAGTTTCAAAGTGAAAAATATGGAAGATCTTGGTCGTGAAGAAGGAATCTCTAGCGAACAGGAAGCGACCGGTCGCTGGGAAGAGACGACCGGTCGCATAGAAGTGAGCGACCGGTCACCTTCCTCGATGAGCGACGACGATGCGAGTCCAACGATACGAGTCCAGCGACCGGTCGCCGGGTGATGTTTTGGAAATTTTTGGCTCTACCCCAGAAGAACGTGACAGTGATACTAGCGACTCTTGTGTAGATGAGATCGATACAAGACCCCCTTCTGTCCTGCCATTGCAACAGTCAAATCATGATACTGAGTCAAGTGAGGTAATGTCTGATGATCTGTCTGTGTCTACTTATCAATTACCCCACGAACTAGTCGTGGGAAACCCAAAGTACAATATTCTCCTGATATACATGCCAAATCTAAATATCCCATTAGCCATTATGTGACAACTCATCGTTTATCTAAGTCATATGCATCATATTTGTGTCAATTATCTAGTGTATGTGTGCCCACTAAGCTGCAGGATGCTCTATCTAACCCCAAATGGACGGATGCCATGAATGTGGAAATGGATGCCTTGAACAAAAATAAGACGTGGGATTTAGTTCCTTTGCCACAAGGGAAGAAAGCAGTTGGATGCAGATGGCTGTTTACTTTGAAGCATAAGGCTGATGGTTCTATTGATCGTTACAAGGCTAGATTGGTAGCCAAGGGGTATACTCAGACATATGGAGTGGATTATCTGGAGACATTTACCCCAGTGGCAAAGCTCAACACTGTGCGTGTGCTTTTATCTCTTGCTGCTAACCACGATTGGCCCTTATTGCAGTTTGATGTCAAAAATGCTTTTCTACATGGTGACCTCCAAGAAGAAATTTATATGGATCTTCCTCCTGGTATTCCTGTGACCTCTAAGGAGGGTGTTGTATGTCGGCTACAGAAGTCATTGTATGGATTAAAACAGTCTCCAAGAGCGTGGTTTGGAAGATTTGTTGCATCTATGAAAAAGTTTGGGTATGTGCAAAGTAACTCCTGGCAAGGGATTGTTGTTTTCCAAATATGGTCATACAGATGTTGAAGGGTATACTGATGCTGATTGGGCTGGTTCAGCTACTGATAGGCGTTCTGCGTCTGGGTATTTCATGTTTGTTGGTGTTAACCTTGTTACTTGGAGAAGAAAGAAACAAAAAGTGGTGTCTCGCCAACCACATGATTTCATTGAAATAGATCCAACGACTAAGCACCTCATTCCTCAAATGATGACACTGAATCTCTCAACTGCATGCATGGCACTATATATATATATATATATATATATTCTTCAGCAAGAATATTCTAATTGCCCCCAATAATATCTATATTCCTATGTGCATACATTGCTTGTCACGTGCGTATGTCCCCATCATTGACTTGACGCTAGCTCTTCAATTACTCATGTAGATTTTTTTTTCAAGTGCCCATAGAGATAAGACTTCCATATATAGGGCTCACCTCAATTAAAAATGTGGTTAGTAAAGTGGTACACGATTGTTTTTATATATGCTCAGATATTTAATTTTGCCAAAATAATGCATCCAACTAACTCAACCAAAAAGTTCCATCCAATTAATGATGTTCTTGGAATATTGATACAAAATAAATTAGGTGTTAAAAAGATATTTAATTTTGCAAAAATAATGCATCCAACTAACTCAACCAAAAAAGTTGCATCCAATTAATGATGTTCTTGGAATATTGATACAAAATAAATTAGGTGTTAAAAAATATTTAATATCTGAATATGATCTATTACGACAAAGACTCATCGTCACAATCATGGTGATTATTCAAAAGGTGTAACATCCCTGATCCAATTTAATTGATTTAATCAAATTCAATTCTTTCATGAAATTTCAATTTTGCCCTTGGGAGTAGGGGTACTTTGGTCACTTTAAGAAAAAAAAAAAAACATTTCTTGTATGGCATTACGTAATGGTGTAAGTTTGTGTTAGCTTATGTGAGGCCCCAGTTTAAGATTCGCATAGGGCCCTTAAAATCTGAAGACCGGCCCTGGCCAATACCCTACTGTAGCATTCATGTCTGTTATTGCAAGCCACCAATTTGATGTTTGGGTATCCTACAAAATAAAAAGTACAAATAAACAAATTAATTAATGCAATGATGTTATCATGATTAGTAAAAGAAAGCATTCTTGGGGCGCATAATGTGTAACGAGCATTTCTCCTTAAAGACAAATCATACTTAATAAGTGTGCATAATTTTTCTTTTTGTAATTTGCATATAAGGAGGAATGACTCTTTGTATGTAAGGAGACAAGTATTTTCTTCTTCGGCCTCGTCCTACTCAAGTTATTGTTGGTTTTTACCTGGTAGATAGTGAATTTCATATCATATGATGGTCCACCAATAGTAGACACAGGTGACAAAGGCATTTTTGGAGTAAATGTCCGGTCGATTTGTACAAATGCTGCGTAGAGCAAGTTAAAGCACCCTATCTTCCCATTATTTACCTGTTCATAAGCACAATTGAGAGGAAGCACATTAGCTAGTCATGAAGCTATAAAGAAAGAAAATTTTCACTTTTCCAAACAACAATTGGTATTTTTTGTAGGCTTAAGTGCTACAGTGCCCCCTGAAACATTGGTCAATTCTCACTTTACCCCCTTAAAGTTAAAGTGACCCACTTTGTCTCCTTGACCGATGTTTTGTGTCTCACTTTGCCCCTCACCGTCAAGTCTGTTAAAAATTCTGTTAAAAAAGCTGATGTGGCACCAATGGGACCCACTATTTGGCTAAACTAAGTGCCATGTGTGAAGAAAAAACATTAAAAATTAAAAATTGTCTTCTAAAATTCTTAATTTAACTATTAAAAATAAAAATAATACTTTAAAACAAAACAAAAAACCCAATTCCCCTCCCCCAACCCCATCATCCCTTCCCAGTCGCCATCACCACCATAACCACAACGACTCTTCCTCTCTCTTCCTCTCTCGCAGACCCAAGTTCCACCCCTGAAATTCTGTGCTGAATTTGTTACCCCACCAACTTCAACCTTTGCCACATCTCTTCCTCAATCCAACATCTTCCACTTTTAGCAAGACAAAACAAATATTCAATTAATCTTTCTGTGCATGCCAATGCCTTAATCTGTTACACCAATTTTAGAAACATGGGTTGTATAAAACTCAGACCACCCCCACCTCCAGCCGCAACCCAAGCCCCACTCCCACCCCTAGCCCTAAAACCCAGCAGCCCCAACCCTCCGCACAGTCGTCGACAACCCATATGAGCCTTGGCCTCTCTTTCTGTCGAACCTCCAGCAGCTACAACCCACCATCTCCATCTTGTTGAATTCGAAAGCCATCAAATTTGGTTGCAAACCTTCAAGTACAAAACAACAAAAACAATGAAATTTTTTTCTTTCAATTTGTTGGTTTTTGAATTTGCAGAGAGAGGGGTGGGTTGGGTTCGGCTGGGGTGGGAGTGGGGCCTGGGTCAGGGACTGACCCACAGTGGGGTCAAACGACCCTATGGACTACATGAACGCAAGGTAGAAGGTCCCTTTGAATTGGTGTGTGGCCCCATGAATGGGTGAAAGAGCAGGTTGCATATCTGAGGAAGAAGAAGCTGAACAGAGGTTCTGTTTTTTTTTCAAAGAAGCTAACCAAAACGGCGTCGTTTTGAACCAGCCCAGCGAATTTTTTTTTAAAATGCGCTGGCCAAAACGCCGTCGTTTTGGACTAGCTGCAATGAATTTTTTTTTAAAAAGACCTGGCCACAACGACGTCGTTTTGGTCCAGGTCTTTGAAAAAAAAAAAAAAAAACAGATTGTAACAGACCCTCAGAACTCCAAAACCCCCATTTCCTAAACCTCAAACCTAACTCCCCAATCTCCACCTCCCACAAATCTTTAAAAAAAAATTTGAACTTTTACACTATGACCCTACGAGATACAATTCCTGGGTCCGTCCCTGGCCTGGGTTGCCACTGATGTTGGGGGTAGTCTAGGTTGTTGGGGAGAAGAAAATATAGAGGGGAGAGGGAGATCACATAGAAAGGAAAGGGAGAGAGAGAGAGAGAGAGAGAGAGAGAGAGAAGAAATCTGGGAAGGGTGGCTTGGGGATGATGGGTTTTTTATTTTTTTAAATTTCTTATATTTAAATATTCATATACACCTAATTTATTAAGAGAAGGAATATTGGTGGGGTATGGGTGAGGTCAAAGCCCTAAATCCATAATTTTTAAAAGACAATTTTTAATTTTTAGTGTTTTTTCTTCACATATGGCACTTAGTTTAGCCAAATAGTGGGTCCCATTGGTGCCACATCAGCTTTTTTAACAGAATTTTTAACAGACTTGACGGTGAGGGGCAAAGTGAGACACAAAACATCGGTCAAGGGGGCAGAGTGGGTCACTTTAACTTTAAGGGGGTAAAGTGAGAATTGACCAATGTTTCAGGGTGCACTGTAGCAATTAAGCCTTTTTTGTATGATGTTAGATTGTCAGTTTGAACAATCAATCAAGTCAAACCTGATTTCTTTAACGTGATATAATTTAACAGGTTAAGAACATAACATGTAAGAAATAAGGGAATCACCACAGTCATTGCCAATCAATGCCTCATCTCCAGCAATCTTGCCGCTGCCAAATCTGACTCTTCCAGCAGCTTCATCGTCAACTCCTCAGAATCAATCAAAGGCTTCCCTTCCTAGTTTATCTTTATGTTGACTTTGTATAATAACTCTAATTGATCCTGTATTCAATCGCATATCTACTTACTCTAGTTAGCATCATCAAATCTGTATATAAACTTTGTACTGCTCATTGTATTAATCATTTAGTGAATACAAAAACATCTTTTCAATATTATTCTTTACATGGTATCAGAGCTTTAAAGTCCAACGAGTATATCTTCTTGATCCTCCTTTCTTTTTTAACCTCCACAATGAGTACTGAGTCCACACAGACCCCTGAGCCCAGCCCCACCATCACTCCCAGCAGTTCGATGATCAGCACTGACACCTCCAATTCGTTGATTACACTCAACGCCGCTGCCCAAGTACCCGTCAAACTCACGCCACTAAACTATCCGTCATGGCGTGCACAGTTCAATACCCTCCTATTGGGGTATGATCTTCTGGGCTATATAGATAGCACTCATGCTTGCCCTCCCAAACCAGCCACTGCCTCCCCCACATCGCCCCATACTCTTTGGGTGCTCCAAGACCAATTATTGCTTCATGCGATTCTCGCTTCCGTGTCCGAGCAAATCATCTCTCTTATCGCCACCGCCACCACATCCAAGGTTGCTTGGGACAAACTCAACCAACTCTATACCAGCAAGGCTCGATCCAGAGTCATGGGCCTCAAAGAGAGCCTCTCTCTCATGCGACGCGAATCCAAACCTGTTTCTGAGTACCTCCAGCGTGTCAAAGCCATAGCTGATGAACTCGCTCTCATTGATGTCCCTCTCTCTAACAGTCATTGCCAATCAATGCCTCATCTCCAGCAATCTTGCCGTTTCTCTCTCTCTGATGTGTTATGTGTACCTTCCATTCGCAAAGATTTGATCTCTGTTTCTAAATTCAATAAACAAAATAACACTTCCATTGAACTATTTCCTGATTTCTTTCTTGTGAAGGATCTGACCACAGGGGCGGTTCTTCTCCGAGGCCCGAATAAGGATGATGTGTATGAGTGGCCCCGCTCCGTTCGACCAATGGCTATGGTGGGTGTAGCGGCTCCTCAATCTGCGTGGCATCAACGTTTAGGTCATCCTCATCATCGTACCCTTCTACAAATCCTTCAGTCTGCGTCCCTCCCTGTGTCCTCTAAATTTCCCATAAATTCTTCCTGCGTCTCCTGTCAATGTAATAAAAGCCATCAGCTCCCATTTCATGTTTCATCTCTCAAAAGTAGGGGTCCTCTTGACATTCTCTACAGTGATGTTTGGGGTCCCACACCCTGCTCTTCTGTTGATGGTTTTCAGTATTATGTCATTTTTGTTGATCATTTCACAAAATATATTTGGTTATATCCAATTAAATTCAAGTATGATGTGTTTTCTGTTTTCACAAAGTTCAAAGCTCTTGTTGAGAATTATTTCAAAACTAAAATTATCACCCTTTACTCTGATGGAGGCGGTGAATTTGTGAAATTAAAAAAATTTCTTGCCACCCATGGCATTACCCATCTCACCACCCCACCTCACACACCTCAACATAATGGTATGGCAGAACGTTGTCATCATCATGTTGTTGAAACTGGTCTTACCTTACTCCATCATGCTTCCATGCCTTTATCCTATTGGTCCAATGCATTCCAAACAGCTGCCTACCTTATAAATCGCATGCCTACCCCCACTCTCCAAAATATTTCCCCTTATACTGCTCTCTTTGGCCAAAACCTTAATTACCAAAAACTTCGTATTTTCGGCTGTGTGTGTTAGACCATCCCCAATGAGGGCTCTATTTGGGGCTCAACCACCACAAGGCTCCAATATATACAAACTCTCTTTAAAAAGGCATCCCCAATGGTGCAAATTTGGGGCTCTAAAACTAAAAGCCCAACTGGAGTAGTAGCTAAATGTATGACCTTGGTTGAAGCCCCTGAAACCGAGTGGGACCCACCAATTAAAAAAGCTGCAGCCCACTTTTGTGCTATTTCTCACTTGCCTGCGACTGTACAAGGCATACTTGCCTTTAATTTGGTTGTTCATTTGCACGTTGGCCCACATTAACCAAATTTACAAAGCTGTGTCGATAGCTCTATTCCAACGGAAATAAACAGGCAAATTTATGTCCAAATGTTGATTTCCAAATCTTGTCCAAATTTTGATTTTTTTTGGTTGAAATGTTCACACACAAAAAAAACTAACATACCATGAACAAACATTAAAGTAAAATAGTTAACCAAAAAAATAAAAAAAACCACGTAAATCAAATTACATCATAAAAAAAATATAGAGCCTCCCATTGTGGGAGAGATTCCTTTAGAGCCCCAAAGATTCCATCGGAGCTCTAAATGGGGCTCTATAAACTCTTTTTAGAGCCCCAACCATTGGGGATGGCCTTATCCCTGGTTACATCCTTACAACTCTCACAAACTTCTTCCTAGGTCTCATCCTTGTATTTTTCTAGGTTATTCCGTCTCACAAAGTGCGTATCAATGCCTTGATCTGTCTACCAACCGTCTCTTCCTTTCTCGCCACGTCCAATTTGACGAATCCACATTCCCATTCGCTACTCATGATCCTACTGCCTCTCGTGTCTCCTCTTCGAGTCTTTCTACCTGGTCGGCCCTTCTTCCCCCTCTAAGGTCCGTTCCTCTCCGCCACGCCACCACGCCACACCCTCCTTCACCGCCAATCGACTCGCCACCATCACAGGGCCCTTAGCCCTTGCCATCCTTGTCCTCAGAGGAGATCCACTCTCTAGCCCCTTATTTCCCTTTTGGCACCCCTTCCGGCACCCCTTCAGGCATACCTTCCGGCACACCTTTCGGCAACCCTTTAGACACACCTTCCGGCACACTTTCTGGCACTCCTTCAGGCCCCCCTTCCCCTTCTCCAACCCTGCCATTGCCCTCCTTAGACCCGACCCCGGCCACCTCATCATCCGTCCAGCACCTCCCCACATCTCCCGCTCTCCTGACCCACCTTCCCCATCACCACATCCCATTACCGCTCCCAATCATCATCCCATGATTACCCGCTCTAAAAACAACATCTTCAAGCCCAAGCATCTCTACGCCGTAACCAAATATCCCCTTCCCCCATCCTTGGAACCCACATGTGTTTCTCAGGCTACTCGGGACCCTCTTTGGCGTGCTGCAATGCCTGCTGAGTTGACACCGTTAATTCGTAATGGCACATGGGAACTTGTTCCCCCAAATCCTCGTCACAATCTTATTGGGTGCAAATGGGTGTTCCGCATCAAACGTCATCCTGATGGCACTATTGACTGGTATAAGGCCCGCTTGGTAGCTAAAGGGTTTCATCAACCCCCTGGCATTGATTTCTCTGACACTTTTAGTCCTGTTGTGAAACCCACTACCATTCGGGTTGTCCTGCATCTCGCCCTCTCCTCTGGCTGGCCTATACGACAACTGGATGTTAATAATGCATTTCTTCATGGGTCCCTTACTGAAGATGTGTATATGTCTCAGCCCCCTGGCTTCGTTGATCCTAATTTCCCTAGTCATGTGTGCAAACTTCGCAAAGCTTTGTACGGCCTCAAACAAGCACCGCGTGCTTGGTATAATGAGTTGAGCTCGTTCTTGCTTTCTAATGGGTTCCTAAATGCACTCTCTGATGCTTCTCTCTTTATTTACTACCGTGAAGGCGTTGTTATTTATTTTCTTGTATATGTTGATGACCTTGTTGTCACGGGAAATAATGTCTCATTGGTTTCTCAGTTTGTTCACGCTTTTGCTAGAAGGTTCTCTGTCAAGGATCTTGGATCTCTGAATTATTTTCTCGGTGTTGAAGTTGTGCCTACTACCACTGGTCTCTTTTTGTCTCAACACAAATATATTTGTGATCTTTTGAGCAAGGCCCACATGGATGGTGCCAAGAAAGTCAGTAAACCCATGGCCACACCTGATTCTCTCGTGCTTCATGATGGTTCTCCTCCCACCGATGCTACTAAGTATCGCCAACTAGTTGGTGGTCTTCAATATCTCAGTCTCACTCGCCCATACATCTCATTTGCTGTCAACAAGCTATCTCAATTCATGCATCAACCATCTGACATTCATTGGCAAGCTCTGAAGCGTCTCCTTCGTTACCTTAGAGGCACCATCTACCATGGTCTTCTTCTCAAACGCTCTCGCACTACTACCTTGTTTGCTTTTTCCGACACAGATTGGGCCGGCAACCGTGATGATCGAACATCCACCACAGCCTATGTTGTCTATCTTGGCGGTAATCTCATTTCCTGGAGCTCCTGCAAACAACGAGCCGTTGCTCGTTCATCCACTGAGGCTGAGTACCGCGCCATTGCTTGCACCGCCGCTGAACTTGCTTGGATCAAATCCCTGCTTCGTGAACTTGGTGTTATGCCCTCCTCCACTCCTGCCATTTCTTGTGACAATATTGGTGCCACCTTCTACTGTGCCAATCATGTTCTCCACTCTCGCATGAAACACATCGACATTGGTTTTCAATTTTTTCGTGATTTGGTCACTTGTGGGCTCCTTCAAGTGTCTCATGTTTCCACCACTGATAAACTCGCTGATGCTCTCACAAAGCCTCTGTCTCGCCACCGTTTTCAACTTCTCTGGTCCAAATTGGTGTTGCTGACGGCGCCACCATCTTTTGGGGGCGTATAAGGGAATCACCACAGTCATTGCCAATCAATGCCTCATCTCCAGCAATCTTGCCGCTGCCAAATCTGGCTCTTCCAGTAGCTTCATCGTCAACTCCTCAGAATCAATCAAAGGCTTCCCTTCCTAATTTATCTTTATGTTGACTTTGTATAATAACTCTAATTGATCTTGTATTCAATCACATATCTACTTACTCTAGTTAGCATCATCAAATCTGTATATAAACTTTGTACTGCTCATTGTATTAATCATTCAGTGAATACAAAAACATCTTTTCAATATTATTCTTTACATAAGATATCTGATAACAAGGAATAATTAGTAACTACAATATCAATAACTTACAGTCCAATACGTATACAACCGGGGCAGTTGATCGCTATTTATTGATGGTGAAACCTATGACAACATGACATGTTAATGGATGGAAGAAAAAACCCGGGACGAAATTTAGGATGTTTTAGAAATCAAACATTACCATCCAGCCAGCAACAAGAACATTAAGTTCGTTACGCGGGCCCCTTATGACAAAAACATTGCCAGAGCTAGATTGGTCTTCTGAATCCAAGCTTAGGTTGTATACATAACCAATCCCCCAAACTCCAAAGTATTTGGCACCTTGTGTTTCCTTCAATTTAACGAATACTTGATGTGATCTCACAACAAGCAATATTGAAGGATGTTAGAAGGCCTATGCCAGATATATTACGTGAGACATTATTAATTGTACAAAAAATTAAGAGATCATCCGTAGAGGAGCATAACTTACGTGAATGTTCCAGGGAAGAGGATTCGTGTCTCCGGTGTTGCGAAACATTTGGTGTGCAAGATTTTTGGCCCTTACTAAATCATCCTTTGTTGTTCTGTGTATGGGAACTGTTCCATCAGGGCATGCTTCCCTCTTAGACCATGTTTCGGATATCGGATCAGCCACCGGAGCTGAGTTTTTCATCTGAGCTGGAAATGAAGTTGGTCGCAGCTGCATAAAAAATTGTAATTCATCTTAAATTTTCGGAATTTTGTAAGACAATTAACAAAATGTGTGCAATTTTTTTTTTCTTCTAATAATACTATAGATTAACTAGTAAAGTACCTGGATTTTGTGATTCTTGAGTAAAGGGTTATCGAAGGCAGGCTGCGAGCAACATGTAACACATACAAAAACTAGAAAATAACTATTTTAATTCCAAGAATACCTGACAGGAGGTTTGTTAAGAGTCCGAAGCTGTGTTTCCAGTTCCAAGTCTTCTTCTCTAGTGGTGGACAGCCATAATTTGTTAAACAAAAGCATAGGATGAGCAGCAGTTTTACCATTCTTGAGGTCATGTTAATTAGCAGAACCCACAACTAATAACACCACAAAACTTTACTAGAGAAATATCTACTCCTTCTGATGACTTTGAAGAGAGCTTGCTTCTATTAAAAACCAATTTACAAGATTACAAAGGTAATTAATGTGGACAGGATAGAGTTTTGACCTTAATTATTATAACTTCCTTTCCTTTTCCTTTTTTTCAAAATGGAAAATCCATTAGTAAAATCATAAGTTTTCTTTACAATGATGATCTCTTCACCATTATTATTAGAAGAATATTATATTTTGGAGTATAGCCAGGCGGCTATACTGTTAAGATATTATATTTGCCGAGTATGGCCGAGCGGCTATACGTTTAAGATATTATATTTACCGAGTATCGCCGCCCGGCTATACTTTTAAGATATTATATTTTTGGGGTATAGCCGCGCGGCTATATGTTTAAGACAGTTAAAATATTATATTTTGAAGTATAGCCAGTCGGCTATACCGTTAAGATATTATATTTACCGATTATAGCCGCGCGGCTATACGCTTAAAATTTTATATTTTGCAGCGAGCCTCCTGTACATAATTTATCATTGATATTAAAATTTTAAAACAGGGCTAGAGGAGAAAATCAATCTACTAATCACTGCCGCAGAAGCCAATATATCAAGAAAGTTTGATATAAGGCTAATAACCAAACAGATAATCATGAAGACTTGGTCAGCATCTCAATATTATGAAGATCTGAGGAGTGTTGGTCTTCAGGATGTGCTGAAGCTGGACCATAATACACATGTTCTAACTACAACTACTTTTACTTTTCATAAAATTAAATTTCGTTGGCGAAAATCAATGAAAATGGTAAAAATTACTAAGGCATATCATGTGGCGAAAGAGAAAAAGAACAAGAGTTCAGTTTTAAGTCTCTCTCGCAACATGCTAGTAGCTTAAGTGATTAAGAGTATATACAACTCAAAAAAATCAAACTTAAACTTTTGATTGGATAACATAGGGGAATTTTATATGTCAAGGTATATACTACCAGGCCCTCCAAAACCAAATCTATAACCCCAAAGGGCGATCTTAGAATCTTTATCATTTTGTAGACGTACTTTTTGCCCTTGTTAAATATTAATTTGGCTGATAGTACTAAACATCTGATGTGAAAGACTTTTTTCCCTTGTTAAATATTCCTCTGTGGTTCTATGGATAGGAACTGTTCCATTAGGGTATCCTGCCTGCCTAAACCCTGCCTGCAATGGTTTATTCACAAGGGCTGATTTTTTCGTCTGGGTAGCAGGAATTGAAGTTGGTCTTAGCTACTAATGTGATAAATACTATCAATCATGGTGAAAATAAGAACAACAGCAAAAAATGAAAATAATCAACAGGTACTGATTATTTAGTGTACCTGAATTTTGTGATCGAGGGCAGGCTGATGATTGATGTCTACGCAATCTATGATATCACTGTCGAGCTTAATTCAACATAAAAAGGGAAAAAAATCAAATTTACAGATCGATAATATATCATTGTGACTCATATCAGAAGTATAAAAATTGTAACAAATGCAATCTACTAGCTAGCTCTAGATGGTAACTATTTTCATAAGGGTAAAGTAAAAATTGCTTTTGAGAAAATTCCAGTCAAATACAAGATTAAGTGGGTATATAATCAAGAATAGTACCTGAATGGTTTTGACAAGAGTTTTGTTAAGACTCTGAAGTTCTCTTTCTATAATTCCAAGTCCTCTTCTGTTGGAGCAGACATGGCCATGACTTTTCTGCAGCCATGGCCATGACTTTTCTGCAGCCATAATTTCTTAAACGAAAACATAGCATCACCAAAAGTGTCACCATTCTTGAAGTCATCCTGTTAACAAAAGGTCCACAATTTGTAACAGCACAATCTACCAGTGATTTTGAACAAAAGCCTTGCCTAGCTTTTTGAAGTTCATATATTGCTTGATGGGAGCAGAGAGAGCCAGCAGGATGTCTGCTGCATGTATGCTTCTTCAGCCAAGTTTAAGCTCTGCACATCCTCATAAAAGTCAAGCTTTCTTTCGTGGATAAGAAAAGGTTGTTACCTTATTAATTTTCCTTCATAGTCAAATGAATTAAACTGGAACTTAAAGTGGAAGAAGGAATGTGCGAAGTGATAGGTCGAAAATCGTTGGAGTTGTTGGAAGCCCAAGATTGCAAGACCTCATCAGCGACTACAGAGCAGTCTCAGTTTCAGAGAAACCTAATTGAAACGTACAAGTATGTGGTGGATATGCATTCCTCTTAAGCGTATGGCCATGGATTTCGAGAGGCTAAATGGGCGCAGTTGAAAAATATAAACTTCACAAAACAATCAATCATATGTTAACCTATAAAAAACTTCCAGAATAATGATGGCTTTCTTGTATAAATATACGCATTAATAAAGTTATGGGAAGAGGGTTTTGATTATTCATCAAAATGAAAATATCTTTCTTGCTTGCGTTGAAAGAGAGAGACACTACGTACGTTTACTCCCACATCGACAATATGGAGAATAACATAGCGCTTTATATTGCTTGAGTGCGGCTGAGAGGTCACGACCTTACTTGGACAGGATCTGTTCTATAGTAATCGTACCTCTGTATCCTTGATTTCTAAGGAGACAAGAATCCAAACTTGGTGGATGAATCATGACCGTGTGATCAGAGCGTGATTAACAATCGGATGGTCCTTGTGATCATCATGACCGTAGAGGATCGTTCTCAGTCAGTCTTCTCTGTCTGGGGTGGTCACACGGTTGTCTGACAAGTTTTCCCCCTTTTTTTTATTTCTCTTTTTTCTAAATTAAATTATTTGCTCAAAATCTGGCCAAACACAAATTATTTGACCATGAAGATCTTTAAATCAATCACTGTTGCTTGCTTCTGTAATCTTTGATGGTTAAATATCGAGGATCATCATTTTCAGTTTTCAGTTGTCTTTGAACACAAATTCACAGTTCTTGCTCTTCGAATATCACAGCTACATGCTCCCAAATCCTCTACATTCCATAACCACTACCACCTTCTTTTTAATTTCTTCTAGTGCAACCTTCACTTCTTCCTCAATGACAAACAGAAGAAAAGAGAGACCAAAGCGACAAAAGTCCCATTTTCAGTCCCACATCGATATGTAACGAAAAACTGAAGCGCTTCATATACCCAGTTGACGGCTGAGATGGATCTTGACCAAAAAGAGGATCGTTCTCCTCTCTTTTTAATTCCTTCCATTTTTGATTATTTGATACATTAATACTAAAATTAATGAATAATTTTACTTCATTTATTAATATGCTATTTGCCGAAAAGAGTGATAATATTCCGTATACGCTTATGTTACTTACCTCAATCTTGACCACATATTCAAGCAGAATATATTTTTATGTTGCATGACTCAATCTAATACTTATGTTTGTTGCGTATATGTCTTACTTAGTTTTGTTTTTATTTAATTTTTGAGTTATAGATAGCTTCAATAGTCTTTTAAATTCAAGGTATTTATTCAGCCCTTGAGGAAACCTTAGTCCCTTCTCTCTCAGAAAAAACACTCCCATAGCCGTTTTAACTTTGAGGGGAGATAAAGTCACTGTTTTTCCTTCCCTCTTCCCTCTTCTCTTCCTCCCTTCTCCTCCTCCCCCATTCTCGAAGACAGAATGCTTCCCTTATTTGTCTTCATTTTATAATGATTTTCCTCCAACCATCGTAAGTGGCGTCACGACGTCGGATCTCTACCACCATTCTTTTTGCAGTTTCTTTCAGTTTGGAATAAGTCGTAGAGACTCTTTGGGCTTGTTTGTTACATTGTGCAAGCTTGGATTGGCTTGGCTAAAGTTTTATCCCATGTTTGTTTCACCCGGTTCTAATTTTAAGTGGGATTAACTAATACTGGGCCCACCAAAAACACCTTCTTAGGTGCTCTTAGCGAAACCCGTCTAGAGAGGAGGGAATAACAGTCCTGACCCAAGCAACAAGCAACCACACCCAATCGCCCCACAACCAATGACCACCAAGCGGTAGCCACAACCACAATCCCCAACCACCAGCCACGACCACCCGCCACGACCACCCGCCACGACCACCAGCCACGGCCACCCAAGAAGGAGAAGACAAAATAGAAGAGGAAGAGGAGAGAACAAAAAATTTCCAAAAAACAAAACAAAGAAGAGGAAAGAAAATGGAGAAGAAGAGATGAGAGAAATTTTTCGCAAAAAACAGAGAAGAAGAAAGAAAATGGAGAAGAAAAGGAAAGAAAATGGAGAAGAAGAGGAGAGAAAATTTTAGAGAAAAAGAAAAGAAAAGTAGACATAAGAAGAGGAGAGAAAATGGAGAAGAAGAAGATGAGAGAGATGTAGAGGGGAAGAAGAAGAAAGAGATGCAGAAAGGTTCATTCCAAAAAGAAAAAAAGAGATGCAAAGAGGAAAAAAGAGATGGAGAGAGAAGAAAAGTAAAAAAAATATAAAAAAATCTCACTTAAAAAAAAAAAAAAAGTCATAGTCCAATAAAACATACACCAAATGTTGTACAAGTGTTATCCAGCTTATGCCAAGCCAAGCCAATCCATGACAGTACCAATATTTAATCCAGTCCATGACAGTTTCCCGTACCAAACGACCCCTTTGGGTTCTCTGTGTAGCTTTCACATCTCCTTTTGTAAGAGATTTTCACCTCTCCTTTGTGAGAGATTTTCATATCTCATTTGTGAAAGTTTTATTTGTATTGTTATGACTTGATTTTTTCAAGCTTTATATCTTTTTGATTATTCTGAGTTTGCAATATTAGTTGAGATACCTTTACTAGAGTTTCTTCGATTATGCATGATCGTCAGTGGAGACACACCATATTGTCTTAATTTTGATGTTAAATTGCTCCGTTATTATAATAGCCCTTTGTGGCTAGTTTGTATTGGTCATTTGTGACTAATGGCTTTTTTGGCTGAAATATGAATGCAATCACATAATCTTTTTGAAAAAAAAATCAGGGTATTTATTGTTAACTTCTTACTATTTCTTTGTATATTAAGATATTGGAGGAGAATTGGAGGCAAAAGATAAACAAGGCATGTGTCAAACTTGGAGTATAGGATCGCTTTGATTCATCGAAACAAGTATCACGCTGATTACATTTTTGCCAAAAAAAAGGGTTCCAAATAATGACAACCTTACAATATAACTTGTAAAAATCAATAAAGTTATTATAACAATTTTTTTATTGTTCATCGATAAATCTTTTCTTGCTCACTTTTTCAAATAAAAGCCACGTTGCAATCTCCGACCCCCAACTATTAAAAAATTGAACTGAAGACCAGAGAGACCAAAGCGACAAGAGTCCAATTATTAGTCCCACATCGACGTTTTACGAAAAACCGAAGCGCTTCATATATCTAGTTGACGGTTGAGAGGAAGCGACCTTACTTGGACAGGATCTGTTCTATAGTAATCGTACCTCTGTATCCTTGATTTCTAAGGAGACAGGAATCCCAACCTGGTGGATGAATCATGACCGTGTGATCAGAGCGTGATTAACATTCCGATGGTACTTGTGATCATCATGACCAAGGAATCCCAACCATGAATCATGACCGTGTGATCAGAGCGTGATTAACATTCCGATGGTACTTGTGATCATCATGACCAAGGAATCCCAACCTGGTGGATGAATCATGACCGTGTGATCAGAGCGTGATTAACATTCCGATGGTACTTGTGATCATCATGACCGTAGAGGATCGTTCTCAGTCAGTTTCTCTGTCTGGGGTGGTCACACGGTTGTCTGACAGGCTCCCCCTTTTTTTTTCAATTTCCTTTTCATTTTGTTTATTTGATAGATTAACGCCTCTGAAGCTTGCTGTTTGGGTCGGATGTGTTCTAACCTTTTTTTTTTTTTTTTTTTCAAAAGTCTCCTTTTTTTTTTTATACATATTATAGCCTTTTAGTACAAAGTATATACTTGTTAATAATAAATTATTCCATGAATACAATTTTACTCAAGCTTAATGTTTCATAATCTAAATTTTGAAAGGATTTATATGTTTTGAATTTATTATAGTAGAGTTTTCTTTGTCCAATAAACAAAATTCATATTGGAAGAAGGGAAGTCGAACACCGGATGCAGGATTGTGTTGGTTTAACTAAATGTTGATGGATGCAGAAAAGAGTTGTGGTGAGATTGTAATGGTGAAAGGATGAGAAGAAATTTTTGTGTGAGTGTCCTTCAATGTAAAGCAAGGGATGGGGGTTTGGGGAATTGCACACTAAAGAAGGTTTGCACATCAAATGACCCATTAATGTAATGATTTAGAGCAATTGCTTCTCGAGGATAGGTCCTGAGTTCGAGTCCTAGCATCAATGTAATGTGTGTGAGTCTAACATATTATCGTCCCTCTTTCCAAAAAAGGTTTGCACAAATACGACCAAAGATTTTTTTTATTATAACAATTTATCACCCATATTTCATTTTCAGTCGAATTTCACTGTTCATCATGTGTCGTACAAGTGGGCCCTTTTTCAAGTGTACTTTGGCAACTTAAGAATAGGTCCACACGCAAAGGACTCACTAGTGTAGTGGTTTGGAGCAATTGCTCCTTCATGAAAGATTAGCATCCGTATAATGTGTTTGAGTTTAATATGATATTGCCTCTTTCAATAGGAAAGGTCTTCCACAAAAATAAAAATAAAAAAAGGAATAGGTCCACATATGCATAATGTGATGTGTGTCGGCGAAAATTGACAGTGGTGGTGCATTCACATTAAAAGAAACTTTGCATGGTAAGTTGCCAAAAACTTTAATTTGGATGGTATATATGCACAAACGTCAATGTGATGTTTGTATAATTTTTCCACAAAAAATTTGGTAGCAAAAAAACTATCTTAAGAAAATGGGCCAAAATAAAAATCAATTTTAAATGTACAAAAAAAAAATGTTTTTAAAAAATTCCTTAGAGGTACTTCTTTTCCTCTCACCAGTATCACTTTGAGAAAAATGAAACATTTTCTGGAAAAAAAAAGGGAAATTTTTTTTAAAATTTTGTTTTGGATAAACCAACATTTTCTTGATAGAACAATGTCTATATATTATTTGTAGTGAAAGCACACGCATTTTTGGCAAAAAATAAAAAAAGGAAAGAAAGAAAGAAAAAGATGCACATTAAACATAACTGATAGAGTTATAGGGATGAACGCCTTACTTAACGACGTCAATTCATGAATGGGCATCATGGACACCAACAGTTTATAAACATAACGGCTATTATATAAACCTTTCTGAATTTTGAAAATTCAAAATTGAAAGTGAGAAAAAGAATATAAAAGTAGCAGAAACCAAACCCATTCTAAAAGGTGTGAGAGCATTTCGTCGATCCTGAATCTTCAGTCTCCAAAATTCTTCTCCAGAGAAAAGATTCGAGCAGTTGACTTTCCTTCTTTGCACTTTCATCGTTTTATTAGAGGTTTGCTTCTTACCCTTTCTCAGTTTTTTTCTTTTTTTCAATGTTTTCAAATTCGTTCTTCCCTGTGTTTTTTTGGTGTTGCATAGCTCATATGATGTTGTGCTAGATCTTTGTATTAAGAATGTAAATAAAAATCCTGAGTTTAAGAGCTTTGATTTTCAGTAATTCATATTTAAAACTGTAGAGTTCTTGGGAAGTTGAACTACTAAATTTTCAGAGAAGTTAATTAGAAATTTCAGAATTGCTTTGTTTTTTATGCAAGATATTTTCTCAGCAACCAAACAGTTGTAAAGAATCTCTTATTTCTACATAGTTTTTAAGCAACTGAAGGTTTCTTTCAGGTGGGTATTTGGTTATTGCCTCAAAGATGAATGATCTAATGACTAAGTCATTCCTCAGTTACGTGGACCTCAAGAAACAGGCCACGAAAGACCTTGAATCGGAACCCGACCTCGAAATGGGCAAACTTGGCCCTGCTGATGAACAGAACCTCACCCAATTTTTCGAACAAGTGACCGCAATCAAGGCTGATATGGAAGAGATCACAAACCTTCTTCTTGATCTTCAGGACCTGAATGAAGAAACCAAGTCTACTCACAGTGCTAAAGTTCTTAGAGGGCTAAGAGATAGAATTAATGCTGACATGGTAGCTATTCTGAGGAAAGCAAAAGGCATCAAAGCAAGATTGGAGTCGCTTGACCACTCTAATATGGCTAATCGAAATGTATCAGTGGCGTACAAGGAAGGTAGCCCTGTTGATCGAATGAGGATTTCGGTGACTAATGGTTTGAGAGCTAAGCTGAGAGATATGACGAATGATTTTCAGTCCTTGAGGGAACAGATTGTTAAAGAGCACAAAGAAGGTCTCAAGAGGAGGTATTATAATGCCACAGGAGAGGAAGCAAGTGAGGAAGTGATTGATAAGATGATTTTGGAAAGTGGGCAGGTAAAAGTTTTTGAGGGGAAGGTTGAGCTGGCAATGGAGAATCAGCAGAGGCATGAGGCCTTGAAGGACTTGCAGAGAAGCTTGACAGAACTCCATCAAGTTTTCCTGGATATGGCAATGATGGTTGAAAAGCAAGGGGAACAAATGGATGATATTGAACAGAACGTGGCTGATGCTGGAGCTTACATTCATGATGGAACCAATGCTCTTTTTTCTGCTAAGCAGATGAAGCAGAGAAGAGGAAGATGGGTTTGTTGGATTGGGGCTTTGGTGTTGCTTGTGTTGCTGGTATGCCTGATTTCCATCTTAGCTTCTTGAAATCGTAGAGATCAAAGTTCATCCTGAATGTGGCTGTTATTGTTGTGCTGTAGTGGAGTTTTGGTCTGTGAATAATATACCGGAGTTGACTACACTGGCTGGCGGATTCAATGGTTTCTTTCATTGCATTTGTCATTTAGAATGCACGGTTTTATGACTTTCTTGTTTTAGGCTTAGCAATATGTTTGATGTATCTCCTCATCTTTCCACATCTTTTTCTTCCTGTAATTTGGATTTTTTTGGAACAGAGATTCTCTTCTTGATTGTTTTGAAGCTTGATATGCATGATTTTGGGCCTACATGTGATCTGAAACATATTGCTCTTTTGTTATTGGTGCTTCTGCTCGGTAGATTTATGCATGTTGGTGACTCATCGACTGAAGCTGATAGTTTATTTCTATTTTTCATGTTGCATCTACAAATATGCTAGGAAGGGAGCTTTGGTCTAGGTCCAAGGTTTAGAGAGCTTAAAGGAGCCTTATATCTCGCAATATGGAGGGTTTATAACCATTTCAATTTTTTATTTTTTATTTCCAAATATAACCATTTCAATTTTAGATTTAGTTAATTATATTTTTTGTGCTAAAGTATAGAGAAACAAGAGGAAGAATGGAAGTGAGAATGAAAGTGGAGATGGCATTTAGAGGGAAGATGAGAGGGGAGGATGGGAGGGGAGGATGGGAGGGAGGAGTAACAAAAGTGACAACAAAAACTAAAAACTGAAATCTGTTTGAAATTGTTTTCACTTTCAAGTTTTTGTCACTTTTGTAACTCCTCCCTCCCATCCTCCCCTCTCATCCTCTCTCTCAATCTCACACTCACACTCACTCCCATTCTCACTATTATTTTCCTCTATACTCTAGGATACAAAATGAAAACTAAAAACTAAAATTGAAATGATTATCAAATGGGCCCTTAGTTAGCCACTTTGAATTAAAATGTGGCCTTCTGTTTGGTTATGTTGCTGTGTTTACCTGGATTATCAGCCCTGAACCTTATGGCACCCCAACCACCAGTGGGAACTCCAACTGTGTTTCTCTCAAGGGGATCCACCAAGTTATACTTTGCTGGGTCCTTTTTGGGGTCGAAGTTCCCAAGTCCGGTCCCAACAACAATTAAATTGTAACCATGAAGGTGGAAGGGATGTGATTCCACTGTGAGAAGATTGGTGTCTTGTAGCACCAACTCAACTGTTGAATTGAAGGCAAGTTTGCTAAGCCGGGTGCCTAGCTTAGTGCCAAGGTTGGCATTGAGTGGTGCACCCCTGTAATTGAAAGGTGTGGAGGGCAGTCTGGGAAATCTGCGGTGAATACTCCCATGGGGCATCACAAATGTGACTGTTTAAAGAAGCAGTGAGCCGTTTTCCATTGAGGCAAGTCGTGCATTGGTTAATTCCCAACCCGATCGTGTAAAAGAGATGTCGATCAACGTTAAGAGGTACACTGGCCGGGAACTGTGCTGTGTTTAGACTTCTTAGCTTGGCATTGAAGCTCAATGCGAAAGCTGTGTTATTGAGTGCAGGAAGTTGGGGAAGAACTGGCTGCACAGTATTTGGGATGCCTTTGTACTGCAGTATTCCAGTGGTAGTTTTGTTGTCAATGGAAACCGGTGCATCCATGAATGGCCTAGCCGCCATGAAATATCTTCCGAGCGCTCGGTTGGCTTGAACGAGAACATTCGTGGTCTGGCCTGGTGCTATTAGTATTGCTTGAGATGTGAATGGTTTGGTGTAGACTGCATCAATTTCTACCACTGTCAAGTTGTGACCAGCAATGGCAAAGAATAGCTCATCATTGAGTGCAGCATTGATGATTCGTAGCAGGTACGTCTTTCCCTGTTCAGCCTCCAATGCATAGGTATCTGAGATAGCAAAAACGAGAAAGGATGAGAATGCAAAGTCTCATTTTTCATGTCCAAATGGCAGTGCCATAAAACAAAAGTGGTCTCAGAAGTGTCATAGATGGGACAAGTTCTTGCATACAATGAGTACTTGGAAGCTTTTAACTTAAACGTGAACTAGTTTGTTACTGTTCTATTCTATACCCTCATTTGAACATAGACAATAAGCTATTTTGGGAGTGCTCGGATACACAATTGAAATCCACTATAAAAGATGGCTACCAAATACCAACTAGCTTCTTCCTTTTTGTGTGTGTGTGTGTGGCTAATATAGGGGCAAAGCCTAAACCAAAGAGACTATACAGAAACGTACCAACTAGCTTTAGCTATAGTTGTACTTTTCTTCCTAATATTGAAAGATGTCCCAAGTTTGAATCCTCCCTCACCGATTGAAATAATAGATAAATAAACGATGGCTCCCACATAATCTAGTGAAAGATGGACCAAACAAGCAAAAGAGTTTCTCCTAGAAAAGTACCACTCGACGGATGTAAAACTTTCATTTATCTATTTAAAATTTGGCTACCCTTAAAATTTTAAAGGCCTTGATACTTATAGTAAGCAAAACAAGAAGACGACACTTCTAAGTTTTGGACCAATTGGTTATTCAATATCTAGTTGTTAACTTGTTATACTGCTATGCCCAAATTCTCAAAAATTTCATGGTGCACCCAAAAAGTTGATTAGTACACCCTACTCTTCTTGGATGGATTTTGTTTTAGTACAAGTGATAGTCTAAATAACAGGAGAGAGAAGTTTCTCTTTCACACACTACACAGTGCCATGGGGGTTCGAACATGAGATCACTTGTCTGCAAATCGACGCCATTTTCCATTGGACTAGTACTCGTTGGCTTTCTTGTCAATTTTATCCCTAAACCCTAAGTTTCAATTTTGTCTATTTTATCCTTGTAGTTTTCAATTTGAAGCAATACAAGGATACATTTCAACTTCTGTCAAAATTTCTCCCAATTCCGTTAAGCTTTGACCACGTGTCCCTCACGTAGAGCGGGTATTTTGGTCCACTTGAGGCAAATTCATCCTAGTTTACCCAAATATTAACTCGGAGATGTAAATTTTTCTGAGACGCAGAACCCTAAAATTGTGCCTAAAGTGAATTGGAAAAGCTTCAACTTGTGTTTTACTATTACATCATTACATGGGCTCGAGTGAACTGAAATACCCCTCCACGTGAGGAGCACGTGGTCAAAGCTTAATGAAATTTGGAGGAATTTGAGAGAAATTAAAATGTGTCCTTGAATTGCTCAAAATTGAAACTACAGAGATCAAAGTGGTAAAATCAATAAACTACATGGACCAAAAATAAACTTTTGCTTTCTTTTATTTGATGAAATGCTGTTTTAAGTCACTTAGCGGGCCATTACAAACAGACACCAGGTGGCTATTTGAAGCTCAATTTTGATTTTTTTATGTTTTATTTCCTGGTTTTACAAAACAATTCATTATAAACCCCAGGACCAGAAAAAAAAAACATAAAAAATAAGAGTGCGCTCTTCCACCATCCGCGGAAGAAATGTCAGTTTATGAGGAAAATGCGAATATCCAAGACCACCATCCTCGGTTGCTACTATGGAGTACTATGTATGCCTTTATAAAATAAGATTTAGTGTTTTAGAGTTTATTAGAAATAAAATCTAACAAATATTTGTTGTGTTGCTAGACTCTCAGTCTAGATCATGGTTAGATGAAATCTTAATCTAATAGGCAACATAAATGTCAAATATCTGAAATTGGATTGTTACCCTTGTTTGAATTTTAAGGGGTACTTCTCTTCCATATGTCGGAATAGTTTCTAAGATCCCACGCTCCCATTGATTTTTAGAAAGAAAAAAAAAAGTAGTTGATAAAAATTTGAAAGCTTTTTTTTATTTATTTAATTGTACTTGGAAGCTTTTAATTTAAATGTGAACTAGTTTGTCACTATTCTATACCCTCATTTGAACATAGACAATAAGTGGCTACCACATAGCAACTAGCTTTTGTTATAGTGCTACTTTTCTTCCTAATATTGAAAGATATCCCAAGTTTGAATCCTCTCTTGCCGATTAATAAAATAGATAAATAAACAATGACTCCCACATAATCTAATGAAAGATGGAAGGTGACCAAATAAGCAAAAGAGTTTCTCCTAGAAAGGTACCACTCGACCGATGTAAAACTTTCATTTCTCTATTTAAAAGTTTAAAGTCCTTGATATTTATAGTAAGTAAAACAAGAAAGAAGAAACTTGCTTATAAGCTTTGGACTAATTGTTTATTCAATATATCTGGTTGTTAACTGGTTATAACAATGCCCAAATTCTCAAAAAATTTCTTGGTGCACCCAAAAAGTTGATTAGTACACCCACTCTTCTTGGATGATTTTTCTCATTTATAGTAAATGCACACGCTACAGTTACATGGGATTCGAATCTGAACCAACTTGTCTACAAATCAACGCCATTTTTCACTTGACTAGTCCCTAATAGCCTTATTGGATGGTCAATAAGGAAATGGTGTTTTAACTCACTTAGCCCAATGGGCCATTACAAACAGACACCACGTGGCTATTTGAAGCTCAACTTTGATTTTTATTTTTTATTTTTTATTTCCTGATTTTACAAAAGAATTCATAATAAACCCTAGGACCAGAAAAGAACATAAAAATTCAGATTGCGCGCTTCCACCATCGGCGAAAGAAATGTCAGTTTCTGAGGAAAATGCGAATATCCGAGACCACCATCGGCGGTTGCTGGCGGCGAAATACGAGCTGAGACGAAATCTGTACAAAGCCCTCTGCAAGGACCCGAGCCTTCCCAGCGACCTGCGCGAGGAGAACCGCTTCAAGCTCTCCAAGCTGCCCAGAAACAGCTCCTTCACGCGCGTCAGAAACCGCTGCATCTTCTCCGGTCGCGCACGCGCCGTCTACGAGACCTTCCGTATGTCCCGTATTGTCTTCCGTACTCTGGCATCTAAAGGCATGCTCAATGGCATCAAGAAAGCATCTTGGTAGCCACCGAACCGGTGCGTTTCGAAGTTCTTCATGTTATTGTTTGCAATTTTTCTGCTTCCGGAAATGGGTTTTTTAATAAATCGAAATGGTGTTTTGCTTGTAGCATATAGATAAGGGTATAAGCATGTAGCATCCAAAATAAACGTATCTCCTTCGCTGTGTTTCTATTTTTTTGGTCAGTTGTTTGAATTCAAGTATTCTACTACTTTGCTCTAAATAAGTATGACAACTTTGACTGATGTCCATTGTACCATTTTTAATGGATTAATATGACACCCTATGACTTGCATGTTAAACCTATTTTTCTTTTTCTTTTTGGATTCTTTGGCTGAGTTGCATCTTACAGTTTTCATCTTTTGTTTTTCTACAAAGTGGAATGGATGAACTTAGTGAAGATGGGGATTTTGGCGAATTTGTTTATGCATCTTTCTATGGTTGTAAGAACCCCAGCTAAACATAAGAATAGAAATGCAGAACCCCAGTAGAAATTGTTGGTTTTTGCCATTTTTCGTGACTTTAATGTTCATACACAATGGCAAGTTTTTGTAGGGATAAGACATGATAGCAGGTCAAGGTCTATGGTTTTATGGGGCTGTGGGCAAAATATAAAACAAATTTGGCATCAGTTTGTGAGATGGAGATGTTGTTGTCAACATTAGGTAGAAACTGTAGAGGTTTCATTTGAAAGTTTGGAAGCAACATACTGAAACTTTTTTGTTGTTTAAAGAAATGAGGGAAGCAGAGTAGCGGAAGATCGTCATCTTGTATTTTTTATTGTTTAGAGAAATGAGGGTTTAAGCAAGCAAGAGAGAGGTACGTGAAACATATGGCTCTCTCAGCTTCAGGGTCAAGGCAAATGGTTGGCATCCAGCGTGTGTTTCTTGTTGACATATCCACTTTCCCCCTTTTTTGAGCTTCTATGCAGTATGCATAAATGCCTTCATAAAACAAGATTTAGTGTTCAGTGTTTTAGAGCTTATTAGATATATAATCTAATGGAAATTTTAATGTCAGTTTGAATTATTTAAATCTATTTTGCTAAAAAATCTGACAAACATTTGTTATGTTGCTAGACTCTCAGTCTAGATCATTGGTTAGATGAAATCTTTAACCTAATAGGCAACATAAATGTCAAATATATGTGAAATTGGATTGTTGCCCTTGTTGAATTTCGACGAATTAAGTCTAGTGGTATTTCTCTTCCATATGTTGGAATAGTTCCCAAGATCCCACGCTCCCATTTATTTTAAGAAAAAAAAAGTAATTGGTCAAAATTTGAAAGCTTTTAATTTTTTTTTATATAGTATTTGAAGGCTTTTAATTTAAATGTGAACTAGTTTGACACTGTTCTTTACCTTCGTTTGAACATAGGCAATAAGATATTTTGGGAGCACTCAGAACACAAGTGAAATCCACCATAAAAGATGGCTACCACATACCAACTAGCTCTTGATATAGTGGTACGTTTCTTCCCAATGTTGGCTGATGTCTCAAATTCAAATCCTCCATCCCCGATTGATAAAATAAATAAATAAACGATGGCTCCCACATAACCTAGTGTAAGATGGACATAACAAGCAAAAGGGTTTTTCCTAGAGAGGTATGTACTATTTTTACACAACAGATGTAAAAGTTTCATTTGTCTATTTAAAATTCTAAAATCCTTAATAATATAGTAAGCAAAACAAGAAGAACCTTGCTTCTAAGCTTTGGGACCAATTGTTTATTCAATATCTGGTTGTTATACTGCTTACTAAGGACAAAATCTTGCAATGCCATCTAAAAATGGTATTGATCGCCATATAGCCACCCTTGCCTTATAGTTAGGTCTCTAAGTGTTTGAAAGGAACATTTTGAATATTTGACCTTATTTTTCTTGGGCCAGATTAGTGAGTGCATGAGTCTGGTTAAGAATGCAAAGACATGTTCCTGAGCTCAGTTCTATTGATTTTTAATGCTTCATATATATTGTCCATATATAAGGTCTTATAACGTTGAATTATTACCGTTTTCAGGGAACTCAAGCAAATTTCTTCTCGGCTATCAAACAGGCCACGATAGACCTTGAATCCAAACTGGACCTCAAAAGAACCTCACACATTTTTCTAAGAAGTGACTGCAATCAAGCCTGATTTCCACCTTAGCTTGTTGAAATTTTTGAGATAAAAGTTCATCTTGAATTTGGCTGTGATTGTTGACTATAATGGCAGATGGATTGAACCATTACTTTCATTACATTTGTCATGTAGGATGCATTTTGGTGATTTTTGTTTCCTTTATAGGTTTAATATGTTTCATTATATCTCTTCATCTTTCCCCATCTCTTTCTTCCTATAGTTTGGATTTTTTGGAACAGAGATTCTCTTTTTTGAATGCTTTGAATTTTGAAGCCTGATATGTATGGCTTAGGCCCTACGTGTGATCTGAACTATTTTGCTTTTTTGGTTATCAGAGCCTCAGCTTGTTAGAATTATTCAATCGGGATACTCTTCCATAAAGACTGATATCTCTCACTCACAACTTTCCGAGTTTGAATTTCGAAAGAAATTCCTCAGATATGTTTAATGCAGGTCTTTTTAAGCTCTGGTAGATTCAACCTAAAAACTTGGGGCCACTGTCATCCCAGAAATTTGTTGCAAGAAACAGGGTTTAAAATTAGCATTTAAAAGAATTCAATACACATTACACCCTTTTTATTGGGTCTTAAACAAGAATTTTTCTTGCACAACTCCTGCATTTTGTAGGAGTGTTTGCAAGAAATTGTCAGCCAAAAGGCTCAAAACAAACAATGGTTTGTGTTCCTCAAGAAGTACTACACTGCGGTTCGAGGGACTAACAAAGTGGAAGGTCTGTAGGTGGAGGCAAGATAGAGTGATCTGAGTCTTTCCCATTTTCCACCACGAATGCAGTCTTCAAACCCCAGCTGGTATGGAGCTCCAAATGACAGTGCATGAACCAGACACCTAAAGATGATCAATTACCGTTCAAAATATTAGTGAAATATCTAAAAAAAGAAGAGAGATTATTCTTGCTTAATTAGTAACTTCGAAGTTTAATGTAGCATGCTATTTGGTTAGTTTGATGTGTTTACCTGGATTATCAGCCCTGAACCTTATGGCAACCCAACCACCGGTAGGAACTCCAATTGTGTTTCTTTCGGGAGGATCCACCAAGTTATACTTTGCCGGGTCCTTTTTGGGGTCAAAGTTACCAACTCCAGTCCCAACAACAAAGAAATTGTAACCATGAAGGTGGAAGGGATGAGACTCCACTGTGAGAAGATTGGTGTCTTGTAGCACCAACTCAACTGTTGAATTGAAGGCAAGTTTGCTAAGCCGGGTGCCTATTTTAGTGCCAAGGTTGGCAATGAGTGGTGCACCAGTGTAATTGAAAGGTGTTGGAGGGCGGTCTGGGAAATCTGTGGTAAACACTCCTTTGGTGTTGAAATAATGAGCTTGAAGCAGCCCAATTTGGGGCATCACAAATGTGATATTGTTTAAAGAAGCAGTGAGCTGTGTTCCATTGAGGCAAGTCGTGCATTGGTTAATTCCCAACCCGATCGTGTAAAAGAGATGTCGATCAACTTTAAGAGGTACACTGGCCGGGAACTGTGCTGTGTTTAAACTTCTTAGCTTGGCATTGAAGCTCAATGCAAAAGCTGTGTCATTGAGTGCCGGAAGTTGGGGAAGAACTGGCTGCACAGTATTTGGGATGCCTTTGTACTGCAGTATTCCAGTGGCAGTTTTGTTGTCAATGGAAATCGGTGCGTCCATGAATGGCCTAGACGCCATGAAATATCTTCCGGGCACTTGGTTGGCTTGAACGAGAACATTCGTGGTCTGGCCTGGCGCTATTAGTATTGCTTGAGATGTGAATTGTTTGGTGTAGACTGCATCAATTTCTACCACTGTCAAGTTGTGACCAGCAATGGCAAAGAATAGCTCATCATTGAGTGCAGCATTGATGATTCGTAGCAGGTACGTCTTTCCCTGTTCAACCTCCAATGCATAGGTATCTGAGATAGCAAAAACAAGGAAGGATGAGAATGCGAAGTCTCATTTTTCATGTCCAAATGGCAGTGCCCTAAGACAAAAGTGGTCTCAGAACATCTAGTGTCATAAATGGGAAAAGTTCTCCCATACAATGAGTATATACAATGTAGCTCTCACAATAACTAGTTGCACGTCCCCCATGTGCATTGTATAAGCTCATTGTAGGCAAGAACTTTTCTACATAAGGCGGTGGCTTACGTTTTTCAGAACAGGGAAAGAGAGGCCCTGGCTTCCCATTGATGGTGTGTGCATCTGACATATTTGGTGGCAATCCCAGTTTGTTTCCTTGTTTAACAACCTCTTCGACGTCGTTATTCCACCATTCTCCTACACCATTCACAAGAAACAATACAATCATTTTCTGCATAAACTCTAAAAAAATTCTGTATATAGTTACAAATCTTATAGTTGCACCAACTCACCTAAGACAATATTAGCCTCCTTGTATGGCTGAGGAAATGGAAAACCAGTCCCTTGTTTAGGCAAGATGACAATTGCTCCATACACAGTGGCTCTTAGCCAGAAAATATGTGCATGCCACCATAGAGTTCCTCTTTGCCCTGTTATAGTGATATTGTAGGTGTAACTATGTCCTGTCTTGATAGGACATTGGGTGATATAGGCAGGCCCATCTGCCCACCCATTTCTATATTGCTTTAATCCATGCCTGCAGAATTCAATCAAAATATGACATTAATAAACCCAAATGTTCATTTTAGTTTTATGCTTGCATAATCATATGAATTCAAATATAAATTTCCTACCAATGAATTGACATATTGTATTGTGCATGGTTGGTAACATTGACAAGAAGTGTATCTCCTTCTCTAGCATAAACTGTAGGTCCAGGGAACATCCCATTTACTGTAACAATTGGTTTAGAATGGCACAACCTGCTCACATTCTTCACTTGAACCTGAAAATAATTTTTGGGACAGATAAATAATAACCAGATATATAATGCATGCAATTTAAGTCTGCCATTTTGAGTTGCTCACATCGAATCGGTATGTCTTCAAAGAGGCTTTTGCCGGAGTGGAAAAGAACACAACTAAGCATAAGAAGAGAAGTGCAGAAGAACCCCAGCAGAAACTGTTGGTTTTTGCCATTTTTCGTGACCGAATCGTTTCTATACAATGGCAAGTTTGTAGGGATGAGACATGGTAGCAAGTCAGGTTCTAATGATTTTATATGGCTGTGCCCAAAATCTAAAATAAACCATCAGTTTGTTTATGTTAGATGGAGTTGGTGTTGTCAACATTAGGTAGAGGCTGTAGAGGTTGTACATGAAAGCTTTGAAGCAAAATACTGATGGGGACTTTTAGTGTAAAGCCAACTTGAAGAGGCAAACAGAGTAGCTGAAGAACTTAATCTTGTATTTTTTATCGTTTAGGAAAATACAAGTATAATCAAGAGAGCTACTTGAAACCTAAATGTGGATCTCTCAACTTTACCTTCAAGGAAAATGGTTGGCATCAAGCGTATCTTCTCTGTTCACATATACACTTTGGGCCTTTTTCCTTTTGTTCTGGCTTCTACCCCGTCAACGTTAAGTGCAGGTGTTTTACTTTTCATAAGTAAATGAGGTTGGTTGGTTTAATATGTTGAGTTGAAACTTGAAAATTGTTTTCCTTTGTCAGATTTTTTCTTTGGCTGTTGTCACTTGAAATCATTGTTATGGAGAATAATATTAGCCATTCCTAGAAATTTTATTTAGTTTGGGATGGGGAATCAATCTTATCCGTTGTGCCTCTTCAGGTCTGATGCAAGATGGATGCTTCATCTGTACTTTATAACAGTGTTAAAGCACATGCTTCTGTTGCAACATTACACCAAAAAGAGATTGAAGGCGGAATTGTTTGGGCACGCCAGCTGGGTGGGGAGGTAAGTCAAATGTGTACAGCTTACTACAAATTCAGAAGTTGTTGAATTGCTCTAGCTCATACATTCCTTATTTGAACCAAGTTAAGGATTTCCATTGTTTCTAAGTAACTTTGGCTTTGGGATTTTTGGTTACCATTTCAAGTTGAGCTCTATTTGTTCTTGGATATAGTTCAAATAGATAAAAAAAATTACGAGGCACAGATATTATAGGTTTTAGCAGTATCTGTTGGGCAGTACAGGGACCATAAACAAAAAATGTATGCGGAATACTGATGTTGACATGCTCTTACTTTGCATGCAAGGAAAAAATCAGCATTGAGATTTTGCAGGAGATAAAGTCAGGCATTTATTTTTTGTTTAGCATTATCGGTTGTTAGTCATGTTATTGTTGTCATTGATGTTATTTGCAATGATGGAGTTATTATATTTGCTTATTGTTGTCATTTATGTTATTGGTGGTGGTGGTGTTATTATATTTGCTTCTAAACAGCTCGGTTGTTTTTCTGGGCCAGGGTGCCAAGACTTGGAAGTGGAAGCTCATTGTTAGAGATATTCCTTTCAAGGGTTTTTTTCTCATTGTATTGTCATATGACATTCTTTTTCCTTAGGGGAGAGCTTAAATTAAACAAGTTTGCTTACGTAAATGCAGGCCAAAGAGAATGAAATAAAAGAGATATTTTCATCAGCAGTGTTTTTCTTGGATGTAATTATACCACACAATTCTGATACAGGGTATATTGTCATTGTCCATTGTTGTTTTTCGCTCCTAATGGAAATATATTTTCTGGTCTTCGTTCTTATTTTGATATTTTATTCCTCGTTCGCAGGTTGCCTAAAGGTTTAGCATTTGTCCAATTCACACGCAAACAGGATGCAGAAAATGTACATTTGTGATTTGTGGTTTACTTTTGGAGTACATAATGAAGCCCTGGGTTCATTAACATTTTTCTTTTTCTTTCTCAGGCAATAAAAAAGTTAAAAAGGACAAATGCTTCATAAAAGACCCATAGCTGTTGACTGGGCTCTTTCAAAGCAGATATATGGTAGTGTCACTGTAAAAAATGCTGTTCTTGCTTCAGAAGATTATTGTAACTCTATTCTCATTTAGCAAACTTTTGTCTTACTGTAATGGATTATCCTGAATGGTTGGCATTTTCTTTCCTCAAAACATTACAGGAAGGTCTTATTCTTGAGGGAACTCCAGCTGCAGAAGGGGTTTCGGGCTAGCGATATGTTGAAATGCCAAATGTAAGTTTGTTGATTTCTTTGTTTCCCTAGATATTGCACATGCATGCCCTCTCCATGGGATACCGTAGCACGATACAATTCGTACATGATTTTATTTGGACAAAATATCTTTTCAATTAATACAATCATTTGTAATTTAATCCTTCAATTTTTGGTCCCTGTAACGTGTATTTGCATTTTAGTTTAACTACTTTTCTCTTAGCAAATTTTTTTTTAAAAAAAAAAAAGCTTATAGACTTCATGTTTCACATTCCTTTGCAACATATTTTAGTGAATTTCTGAAACCATGCAGGGAGGAGAGGAGCAAGATGATGAAGCTTCAGTCTCCAAATTTTCATGTCTCGAAGACAAGAATATTTATAAAAAAATTGTTGAAGTCCATGACAGCAAAAGAACTACAAAAACTTTGTATCGATGCTGCTACCTCACGAGCTACAAAACAAAAACCTATGATCCAACAGGTTAGTCAGGCTCTATTTGAGGCTTTTTTTGGGTATATTTGTATGGAACTTTCTCGTATTTGTAATTGATATTGTTCATGCAGAGGATATGAAGAAAGGAAAGCTTGTTGCAAAGAATTTCTCTCATGGAGCTGCTTTTGTTGAGTTTACAGAGCATCAGCATGCACTTGTGGCCCTGAGAGTTTTGAACAACAATCCTGGTAACTTAATTCCTCAAAAGTGTAATATCCATATTGACATATGACGCTGATTATTAGTAATCTCTAAACTGCAGTCTCAATTTCAGTCTTTTTATGTTGGAAAAAAAAAAATTATATATATATATTCAAATGCATTAACTCCATTGTATTATAATTTAAGATGACGTAACTTGCAGAAACTCTTGGTCCTGAGCATCGCCCAATTGTGGAGTTTGCACTTGAGAATGTTAAAAAATTGAATATACGAAATACTAAGATACAAGCACAGCAGCATGCAGCTCATCGTAATTGGGAAAACGTGCATCAAAATGAAGGCTCAAATAGACCAGATACTCATCCAAGCAAGAAGTCCAAAAACTCGAAACAAAAAGGGGAGAAGCGAAAATTGGATGATTCAGTACCAAATAAAGAAGATGAAGTTGAAAATAAGTTTAGTGATGGAGCTGCCACCGAAAGACAGAGAGGTTCTAAGAGGCAGAAAAAGTAGTTGCTATAAATTTTGCACATTGTATAACTTTTGGCAATATTTGTAAGCATGAAATTTACTGTCTGGCATTTTGGTTGAAAAACGATTGATTTGTCCTCAAACTTGGGCTTTTATTACTCGTAGAGATTTCTCCTAGTAATGTTTAATCTATCTTGAAAAAAAAAAAAAAAAAAAAAAGGGTTTTAAGATAGATTTTGACTGGTTTGGCTGGTTCAGTTTGGTTTCTTGCTTTTAAGTTTAGATTTTCGGGGTTAAGCCTTATCCCTTCATAACTTCAAAATGATGCTTATTGTATATCGCATTTCATTTCATCTGGTGTATTTATGCAGAGGAATTAATTTATGAGAATGGAAGATGGTGCTGCGTTGCTAATTCTTTGTCGGCATACCCTTTTCTTTTGAGCAAACTAAAAGGAAAATCTAAACATACAAAAAATTAGCAAGGAGAATTCAAGAGAGCAGCTCCAATTTTTTATCAAATTAACCAATTTAGAGTAAATGGACAAATAGATTCAGTACTTTTATCTAAACAAAAAAAAAAGACAATTAAAGAAACTATGTATCTACTAAGAAGAGAAACTAAAGCCGATCAAAATCGTGGTACAAATATATTCATCTACAGCTATCACTTGTAGAATTAGTATCTTAGATACAAGCCATGAGCTCCTTCATATATGATTCTGTCCAGTTAAAGTAGCTGCTGTCGACATTCTCGGAGTTACTTGGGCTGCAAGCATCCTCTACTTTGGTTTCACCAAGTATTTGTTCAATGTTGAAGATAGGATTGTCCTCGAAGAATGTCGGATCAGTCGGATCAACATCATCATAAGAGACCACAAGTTCACCACCAGTTAGACTAGAAGAGCAGCCTTGTTCTACATGCGATGATGATTCTGCCGGTGATCCCATTTGATGATCTTTTTTCATCTTTTTGTTTGTGCTCCTCTTCTTTTGTACTTGATCTTGTGATGAACGCTTTAAATTTATTTCCTTACTCAAGGCCCTATCGTTTTTCCTCATCCGGCAAATCACGAAATCGAAATCGTAACTACGATCATTGTAGTCATTCTTGGGACCAACAAAAAGACCATATTCATCCAATAACCACCGTGTGTGCTCCTCGGACCCTTTATTCTCATAGCGGAATTTTCGTTTTCGGCCAATGGGGTTCGGGTTTTCATTGTCGTCCTCAACGAGTTTGAAGGATTCAGTTTCACTCCAGGTACCGCCTTGGCCAACGCTGCGATCCATGCGCTTCGGGGTTAACTTCTTGAGCCCGGAGAGGAAATATAAGTCTTGATCAACAAGTTGAGGCCCTCCGTACTTATTCCAAATCTCCGAAGGTTCTAACTTGTTGCCAAAGAGATCGCAGGCACGGATGAAGTTGCTGTACGGCGGCATCAAAGGCTTTCTCTCGACCAACAAGGTGTGGAGAAAGGAACCCACAATCTCTTGATCAGTGGGGCGGAAACGGAAACCTAACGGCACATTCTGATGATGTGCCATTGCTTGCTTGCTACTGCTAATTAAGAAGAGAATTGCTTGCTTGCTTGCTTGGTGCTGCTAATTAAGAAGAGAAATAGAGAAGAGAAAGAGAAATCAAGTGACGTTGTCTGTGCGTAATCTGAATTGTATTTATAGGGAGTGTCGGTTTAGGGTTTCTTTTTAGTTTCCTTCCTGTGTTAGGAAATAGAATTCCAGATGAAACATGGAAACTCTTGTTTGTCTTTTTCTTATTTTGTTTTAATTTGAAAGAAAATTGGATTGGCCTGAGCATTTTTGGTACTTTATTATTTTAATTTTTAATGTTAAATTGTAAGTCAAGTTCATTGCTTTTCCTATTATTGTTATTTCGTCGATCCTGAATCTGCAGTCGCCAAAATTCTCAGAGTCAGGGTTTTCTTTTTTCAATTTTTTCAATTTCGTTTTTTGTTTTTCATCCTCCTTTTTCTGTTTTTGTTTTTCCATACTCAAGTAAATTACTGAATTGCTTTGTTTTTTTATGGAAGATATTTTCTTAGCAACCAAACAGTTGTAAAGCTGAATGTTGTTAAGCAACTGAAGGTTTCTTTCAGGTGGGTATTTGTTTAATGCCTCAAAGGTGAATGATCTAATGACTAAGTCATTCCTCAGTTACGTAGACCTCAAGAAACAGGCCATGAAACACCTTGAATCGGAACCCGACCTTGAAATGGGCAAACTTGGCCCTGCTGATGAACAGAACCTCACCCAATTTTTGAAACAAGTGACCGCAATCAAGGCTGATATGGAACAGAACCTCACAAACCTTCTTCTTGAGGACCTGGATGAAGAAACCAAGTCTACTCACAGTGCTAAAGTTCTTAGCGGGCTGACATGGTAACTATTCTGAGAAAAGCAAAAGGCATCAAAGCAAGATTGGAGTCGCTTGACCTCTCTAACGTGGCTAATCGAAATGTATATCAGTGGAGTACAAGGAAGGCAGCCCTGTTGATCGGATGAGGATTTCGGTGACTAATGGTTTGAGAATTAAGCTGAGAGATATGATGAATGATTTTCAGTTTGAGAGAACAGATCGTTCAAGAGCACAAAGAAGGTCTCAACAGGAGGTATTATAATGCCACAGGAGAGGAAGCAAGTGAGGAAGTGATTGATAGATGATTTTGGAAAGTAAGTGGGAATGTCAAGGTTTTTGAGGGGAAGGCTGAGCTGGCAATGGAGAATCAGGAACGGCATGAGGCCTTGAAGGACTTGCAGAGAAGCTTGACAGAACTCCATCAAGTTTTCCTGGACATGACAGTGATGGTTGTAAAGCAAGGGGAACAAATGGATGATATTGAACAGAATGTGGCTGATGCTGGAGCTTACATTCATGGTGGAACCAATGCTCTTTTTTCTGCTCAGCAGATGAAGCAGAGAAGAGGAAGATGGGGTTGTTGAATTGCGGCTTTGGTGTTGATTGTGTTGCTGGTGTGCCTGATTCCCATCTTAGCTTCTTGAAATAGTAGAGATCAAAGTTCATCCTGGATGTGGCTGTTATTGTTGTGCTGTAGTGGAGTTTTGGTCTGTGAATAATATACTGGAGTTTACTATACTGGCTGGCCGAATCAATGGTTGCTTTCATTACATTTGTCATCTAGAATGCAGAACTATTTTGCTCTTCAGCTTGTTAGAATTATTCCTCAGATATGTTTAATGCAGGTCTTTTTAAGCTCTGGTAGATTAAACCTAAAAATTTGGGGCCAAGGTCATCCCAGAATTTTGTTGCATGAAAAAGGGTTTAAATTAGCATTTAGAAGAATCCGATACACATTACACCTTTTTATTGGGTCATAAACAAGAATTTTGCTTTCACAACTCCTGCATTTTGCAGGATTGTTTGCAAGCAATTATCAGCCAAAAGGCTCAAAACAAACAATGGTTTGTGTTTCCTCAAGAAGTACTCCACTGCGGTTCGAGGAACTAACAAGGTGGAAGGTCGGTAGGTGGAGGCAAGATAGAGTGATCTGAGTCTTTCCCATTTTCCACCACGAATGCAGTCTTCAAACCCCAGCTGGTATGGAGCTCCAAATGACAGTGCATGAACCAGACACCTAAAGATGATCAAATACCGTTCAAAATATTAGTGAAATATCTAAAAATAGAAGAGAGATTATTCTTGCTTAATTAGTAACTTTGAAGTTTAATGTAGCATGCTATTTGGTTAGTTTGATGTGTACTTACCTGGATTATCAGCCCTGAACCTTATGGCAACCCAACCACCGGTAGGAACTCCGATTGTGTTTCTTTCGGGAGGATCCACCAAGTTATACTTTGCCGGGTCCTTTTTGGGGTCGAAGTTCCCAACTCCGGTCCCAACAACAAAGAAATTGTAACCATGAAGGTGGAAAGGATGGGACTCCACTGTGAGAAGATTGGTGTCTTGTAGCACCAACTCAACTGTTGAATTGAAGGCAAGTTTGCTAAGCCGGGTGCCTCTTTTAGTGCCAAGGTTGGCAGTGAGTGGTGCACCAGTGTAATTGAAAGGTGTTGGAGGGCGGTCTGGGAAATCTGTGGTAAATACTCCCTTGGTGTTGAAAAAATGAGCCTGAAGCAGCCCAATTTGGGGCATCACAAATGTGATATTGTTTAAAGAAGCAGTGAGCTGTGTTCCATTGAGGCAAGTCGTGCATTGGTTGATTCCCAACCCGATCGTGTAAAAGAGATGTCGATCAACTTTAAGAGGTACACTGGCCGGGAACTGTGCTGTGTTTAAACTTCTTAGCTTGTCATTGAAGCTCAATGCAAAAGCTGTGTCATTGAGTGCCGGAAGTTGGGGAAGAACTGGCTGCACAGTATTTGGGATGCCTTTGTACTGCAGTATTCCAGTGGCAGTTTTGTTGTCAATTGAAACTGGTGCGTCCATGAATGGCCTAGCCGCCATGAAATATCTTCCGGGTGCTTGGTTGGCTTGAACGAGAACATTCGTGGTCTGGCCTGGTGCTATTAGTATTGCTTGAGATGTGAATGGTTTGGTGTATACTGCATCAATTTCTACCACTGTCAAGTTGTGACCAGCAATGGCAAAGAATAGCTCATCATTGAGTGCAGCATTGATGATTCGTAGCAGGTACGTCTTTCCCTGTTCAACCTCCAATGCATAGGTATCTGAGATAGCAAAAACAAGAAAGGATGATAATGCAAATTCTCATTTTTCATGTCCAAATGGCAGTGCCATAAAACAAAAGTGGTCTCAAAACATCTAGTGTCATAGATGTGAAAAGTTCTCGCATACAATGCGTATATACAACCACGTCCCCCATGTGCATTGTATAAGCTCATTGTAGGCAAGAACTTTTCTACATAAGGCGGTGGCTTACGTTTTTCAGAACAGGGAAAGAGAGGCCCTGGCTTCCCATTGATGGTGTGTGCATCTGACATATTTGGTGGCAATCCCAGTTTGTTTCCTTGTTTAACAACCTCTTCGATGTCGTTATTCCACCATTCTCCTACACCATTCACAAGAAACAATACAATCATTTTCTGCATAAACTCTAAAAAAATTCTGTATATAGTTACAAATCTTATAGTTGCACCGACTCACCTAATACAATATTAGCCTCCTTGTATGGCTGAAGAAATGGAAAACCAGTCCCTTGTTTAGGCAATATGACAATTGCTCCATACACTGTGGCTCTTAGCCAGAAAATATGTGCATGCCACCATAGAGTTCCTCTTTGCCCTGTTATAGTGATATTGTAGGTGTAACTATGTCCTGTCTTGATAGGACATTGGGTGATATAGGCAGGCCCATCTGCCCACCCATTTCTATATTGCTTTAATCCATGCCTGCAAAATTCAATCAAAATGTGACATTAAAGTTTTATGCTTGCATAATCATATGAATTCAAATATAAATTTCCTACCAATGAATTGACATATTGTATTGTGCGTGGTTGGTAACATTGACGAGAAGCGTATCTCCTTCTCTAGCATAAACTGTAGGTCCAGGGAACATCCCATTTACTGTAACAATTGGCTTAGAATGGCACAACCTGCTCACATTCTTCACTTGAACCTGAAAATAATTTTTGGAACTGATAAATAATAACCAGATATATAAAATGCATGCAATTTAAGTCTGCCATTTTGAAATGCTCACATCGAATTGGTATGTCTTCAAAGAGGCTTTTGCCAGAGTGGAAAAGAACCCAACTAAGCATAAGAAGAGAAGTGCAGAAGAACCCCAGCAGAAACTGTTGGTTTTTGCCGTTTTTCGTGACCGAATTGTTTCTATACAATGGAAAGTTTGTAGGGATGAGACATGGTAGCAAGTCAGGTTCTAATGGTTTTATATGGCTGTGCCCAAAATCTAAAATAAACCATCAGTTTGTTTATGTTAGATGGAGTTGGTGTTGTCAACATTAGGTAGAGGCTGTAGAGGTTGTACATGAAAGCTTTGAAGCAAAATACTGATGGGGACTTTTAGTGTAAAGCCAACTTGAAGAGGCAAACAGAGTAGCTGAAGAACTTAATCTTGTATTTTTTATTGTTTAGGAAATTACAAGGATAATCAAGAGAGCTACCTGAAACCTAAATGTGGATCTCTCAACTTTACCTTCAAGGAAAATGGTTGGCATCAAGCGTATGTTTTCTATTCACATATACACCTTGGGCCTTTTTTTTCTTCTCTTTCGGCTTACTATTGTTGACATTGTATGTGGATTTGTTTGTTTAAAACAGGATTTAGCATTTAGTGTTTAGAGTTTTGTTAGAAAGATTATGAAATGAAGGTTTAATTTCATTTCAAATAGTATAATCTCTATTTTAATAGCTTATTTTCTGTCGTTAAGTCGCCTAGCGCATTATGTTGCTAAACTGTCAATCTCTATCATTAGAAAAATGAAATCTTATGAGCAAAAACTTTCATTTATCTATTTAAAATTTAAAATTCTTTAATGATATGGTAAGGGAAAACAAGAAAAACCTTGCTTCTAAGTTTTGGGTCCAACTGTTTAGTCAATATCTGGTAGTACCAACAGGAGTTGGTCCAAGTGGAAGGGGCTTGGATCCTTTAAACAAGAGGTCCTGGGTTCGATCCCAAGCGCTTGCGAATAGAGCCGACTTTGTTGGGAGAGGTCCCCGCTTTGCGCCCGACAGTACCTCGAGGGTTAGTCCCCGCAATCGCGCGGGGTATACCTTGGTTTTCACCAAAAAAAATATCTGGTAGTCACTGCTTATTCAGGACAAAAGCTTTGCAATGCCATCTAAAAATGGTATTGATCACCAAAAGCTAGAGTAATTTGTCCCACCAAAAAAAAAAATTCCAAAAGCTAGAGTAACTTTATTTGTTCAATTTGATAGGTGCCTGGAGGTGTTTGATAGGAACTTTTTCAATATTTTCCCACTATTTTTTCTTGGGTTGGGTCAGTCTATGCTTACAGCCAAGCCCAAATTCTAAAAAACTTCAAAACGCACCAAAAAAACTTGATCAGTACACCCTGCTCTAAAAAAGATTTCCAATTTTCTAAATTTTTTGGTAAATTGAGAAATATCTCGGTTTGGTCAATTGATTTTCACTATCTTCTTCTTGGATGGTCTTTTTTTTTTTTTTTGGTCTGAACCACAAGGTGGTCCTGGATGGGCCCCAACTATGGGTGGCACCTTTAAACCTTAACCACAACCCAGACTAATCCCCGCTCACACCGGGTCGGCCCGTAAGGGGTAAAGTGCTGGCCAAAGTGGTGACTCCATACGAGAGCAGGGATCGAACCCCTGACCTCTCTTAAGGAATGAGAGTGCCGAACCACTCACACCAACCACCTTGGTTTCTTCTTGGATGGTCTTTAGGCTATACTATTTTCCTTTTTCTTTTTCTTTTTTACAATTGGTCTGCAAATAAAAGTCATCTTTCTATTAGACTAAATCCCGTTGCAAGACTTCTATACTAAGGACCAAGGTCTTAAATATCAAGAGTTTCGGAAATATTGGTGGTCTAAAAACACAGATATATCAATGGAAATATTGATATCGATACAAATTAAATAAAAATCATGGAAATTGTGAGATAAACTTGGAAATTTTTATTGAAACTTTAGAGGATGTTTACTTAGTTAATTGTCTATTATTTTATCACAAAAAATTGGAAGAAAATGCATGGCATGGTGGGTTTGAGTGATTTAAGTTGATTATGTAGCGACCTGATAAACACTATGACTTTAGAAAATATGTAGTAATTAGTGAAAGAAAATTAAATGCACCATAATTTTTTAGTTATAATAATTTACTACAATATATTACACTTGATACATATGATAAGATATATGAGCATGACCAAAAAAATAAAGATAAAATGTATGAGTAACTTAGTACTGCATAGAAAGAATTCCTATTAAAGTTCAAACTTAGTATCACATATAATGAACAATATTAAAACTCAAAGTAAATAATAATACAACTCAATAATATATAACAACAACAAAATACAACTCCATAATAAAATAATAAATAACATTAAATATATGCCTAAATTTATCCTTAGGGAATTTTTTATATATGGAAATTTATCTTAGATAATATTAGCTTGCAGACATTTTAAAGACCTTATAAATATTACACGCCGAAGATATAATCACAAACTCATCCGCAGCGGGTTGGATAAGGCTCAGTTAGTGGTTGAGAAAGGGAGGGGTTTGAATCCCTCATTGCTCAATTTCCAGATTTCTCAACATTTTACATGTATTTTTCGGTTTATATCGTGATATGTTGCCCAAATAATGCATGAATGTGTAGGAAATTATTGTCCTCAAGGTGATATTTAATACTATGAAAAGGACCTTATATACGGCCCTTAGATGATGCCCTAATGACTCCGTTTAAGGCTACAATCGTATTTTGATTTTGATTTGATGTGATATAGGCTTTTAAGTCCCTTAGCCCAGTGGGCCCCCATAAACAGACACCACGTGGCTCTTTTTGGGTGGAAACGTGACTTAAATTTTTTTTTGGTTGTTTATTTTTTATAGGAAAATGTGACTTAACTTTAGACATTGGGCCCTAACACTGAAGTAGGTATACATTCAACATATATGCAATGGCTTTTAGCCACAAATTGAATCGTTGCTGGACGAGTATTGTCCGCAAGTCCTCTGGCTGTCGCTGGGTTTTACATCTGCACCGTCCTGCCCACGTGCTCGATAAAATGCCTCAAAGAAATTAAAGAATGCAACTGGCATGGTTGTATTTTTCAGCCGGTAAATGCTAGAGAAATCATATTATTGTATTACATTGTGTTACCTCTTTATTAAAGGTAGGTCCACAAACAAAAGTAAATCTCAAATCTATTAAAAAGACGGTACACAATGTGCCATAATAATATAATCTTCGTGGCATTTTCATTTCCAAGGCCTCTCGTTTCTGTAGAAGTATCAGCAGTCAGGAATGGGAGCAAAGACATGTCAAGAGGAGACTCATGAAGGTGAGAAGGCTGCTGGTCCTCTTTGTTCCATTACAATTCATTTGTTCATACACTCAGTCATTCATCATATGCTTAGAGACAGTGCACATTAACAGTTGGGTATTTTTTATGATACAAGGTTTTTCAATATTAGTTTATTGCAGAAGTCTGAATTTATCTTTGTTAAAACTCATTTCTGGGTGCAGGTTGAGAGAGAGGGGCAGTGTTAGATTTGCTAGCTGGTGGCAAATTTGTGTAGCTGTTTGGGAACTTGGCAAGCCATGGAAGCAAAGAAATGGGGTTTTGCTATAACCTTGATATTCATCTTTGCTGTAGTGCCTTTGACTCTTCTAATCCTGCAGAATCCTAATAAACCATGGTATGGTACCATCAGTTGTTCATTTATAACCACTGAAATGGAGCCTAGACAATAAAAACATAGGAATTCAGGAATTATTTTATTTTATTTTTTTAATTTAGAAATGGGTTCATTGTTGTATTGGCTTGGTCTATATGTCTAATTAACAATGATCTTAAAAGTTGTGTAATAGTTGGTTGTACTGATAAACATCTAATCTTAGCTTCAAATTTTAGCAAGCAAGAATATTTCTGATATGGAGGGAGAGAAAGAGGAAAAGTTCAGGTTAATGTAGTTAGACCCTCACCAATTTGATTGTTTCAGATCAAGTTGGTTCAGCCTTTCTATTAGAGAGGAGAAAAGTAGACAAAAATTTACATTATGAGGTGGTCCACCACTCTTTAAATTTTATTCCCCATACAGAAAAACTACTATTAGGTCCACATGTTCTTCTTGGTAGTTGCTATGCCAAACAAGCATTAATGCAATGCCAATACTCAAGATACACATTTGAAGATAGTATACTGGAACCACCCACCACCATCTTTTAACTCCTTCAAGATATATACCACAACTGCCCCATAGCATCTTTACTAGTGTAAAAGTGTACTGGGTGGTCCTTTTTCTTTGATAGGTCTGCCTCTGTGTGTAGCCTGTTTTGAGGGATTTTGTTTCTTTGATTCTTTCTGTAGTAGCTGTTTGCAGCTGGTTTGGTCAAATAGAACAAATGGTAGCTTTATTTGTAACATCAATGACAAAGTCCATGGTTAATTTAACTGAAGATCATCAAACAGTCAAACTAAGTACTAACAGAGGGTGTAAATTGGTCGAATTTTAAAACATTAGGGTGCAAATTGATTAAATTAAAACATCGTGGCCCATGTTAATAATGCCCTCAAACTTGAAGGGAGTAAAATGTCATTAATCCTTAATCTAATTTAATCTATGTTCCATCATGTAATTAAACAAAGCACTGTTCTGATCATCAGTCTCTGGCATTGGCAATACCACTTATGGCCTCTAATGTTTGCAGGGAATTTGTGGACAAAATCTTAGGCATATTAGGAGGAGATGACTCAATATATCCTTCTGGAAACTACAAGGTCAATGGAGATCACATTCAGGACCTGTCTGTGAGTCCCAACTTATCTAGTTGCCACGCATCTTATGGTAGGACTGATCTCCTTGTCCATTGCTGCCCTTCAGAAAGTCAAGGAGAAGAGGCCATCATTGATTTTCAATTTCCGGATCCTTCGACTCCTTTGCGAGTTCGAAGGCCTGCCCATCATGTTGATGATGATTATATTGCTAAGTACAAAAGGGCCTTAACCATCATGAAGTCCTTGCCAGACAGTGACCCTCGGAGTTTTAGTCGTCAAGCTAATATACATTGTCTCTATTGCACCGGTGCTTATGACCAGCCACATTCCAATCTTTCTATTGATATCCATAGGAAATGGTTTTTCTTCCCTTGGCACCGCATGGTTCTCCATTTCCACGAACGAATAGTCGGAAGCCTCATTGGGGATGACGCATTTGCTCTGCCATTTTGGAATTGGGACTCCCCTGATGCAATGACACTTCCTGGGTGGTACATGAATGATCCTTTTTTCGATGATCAGCGTGATTTTTCGCACTTTCCACCAAAAGTTTGCGATTTGAACTTCCATGAAGACAATGATATTGAACCTGAGGAACAGATTCATTTGAACCTGGCATTTATGTATAAGCAGGTTGTATCCGGTGCAAAGACGCCAGAGCTGTTCATGGGATGCCCCTATAAGGCAGGTGAGGGAGGTGTTTGTGATGGACCAGGCACCGTAGAGCTTGCCCCTCACAACACAATGCATAAATGGGTTGGCAGCAATTTCCAGCCTGAAAGGGAAGACATGGGAGCATTCTACTCAGCAGCTCGGGACCCCGTGTTCTACCCACACCACGCAAATCTAGACCGTGTTTGGGAGGTTTGGAGGGGGGTTCACAAATTTGACTTGCACAATATGGATCCTGATTGGCTCAACTCTTCTTTCTACTTCTATGATGAGAATTCTCAGCTTGTGAGAATTTATGTTCGTGATGTTCTCAATACTACGAAGCTTCGGTCTGTATATGAGGAGGTTGATCTTCCATGGCTGAATATGCGTCCAAAGCCTTCTGTTCCATCCAAAATGACCAAGCAAGCACTGAAACTAAGAGAAAACAAAACCATGTTGCAATCGCCGCGTGCACGCATATTATCAGCGGAGTTTGGATCAGGTGGTCAAAATCTTGACAGCTCCATAACAGTGAAGGTGCACAGGTCGAAATACAATAGAAGAAAGCAAGAGAAAGAAGAAGAGGAAGAGGTCTTGGTTGTTCATGGAATTGATGTCCAAAGTGATGAGTACGTTAAATTTGATGTCTATATAAATTTAGTGGATGAGAGTATAGTTAGCCCAAGTTTCAGTGAATTTGCAGGAACCTTTGTTCATATACCTCATGGCAAGAGGGATGCTAATCGAAAAACCAATCTCAAGTTGGGGATCTCAGAAGTACTAGAAGATTTGGAGGCAGATAGCGATGACAGCATTTGGGTGACATTGATACCAAGGACTAAATCTTGCACTTACACAGTAATTGATGGACTGCAGATTGAATGTATGAGATAAATATTGATGCTTTGTTTGTGGATTTCAACTTCAAAAATGAGATGGCTGAGTGCATCCATAAAAAATAAAATAAAAAACCTACTACATAGCTATGGAGACAGTGACAGTCAGAGCATCCTTATTGAAAAAACATATTTATACACATGATGTAATCTGCATTTTAATTTGTGTTGTGATTAACTTGTTAATCCGGTGCAAACCACAAACTGGACTGAAATTGGACCAGAACTGGTTCCACCCGAACCGAACAGTTTTTGAATTTTTTATTAAAATCATACCGAATCAAACCGGATGAATAGTACCGGATTGGTTCTAATTTGAGGCAAAAACCGGTTCAAACCGAATCGTGCCCACCCCTAATCAACATAATAATGTTGAACTTACTTTATCAATGGCACTGGTGCATTATATTTAGTACATTTTCCCTGTGGCATAGAAAGAGGGAAGAAACAGTGGACAGAGAGACCAAATGAGAAGAGAGAGAGCAACCATCTATCAAGTGTTTTTGCTAAACCCTTTATATATAAGGAAAAACCTTAACTGAGCTGGATTACCTTAATTGCACCGAGAGGACCCTCCTGGCACCGTGACGCACACACGCAATATTAAAGGTCACAAACGTCATTTCCCACTCACCAAGAAACGGCTGCTTTTTTTTGCGGGATCGGCGAAGGGCTTGGCTCGTCTGGAACCGGTATGGCCTGCGATTGCTGTAACCGGCGCCAGAAGTGGCGCGTTTTGAGTCTGATCCCAGTGTCGTGTAGAATGTGATTGGTCTGGGCTTGGTGAGAGCAGGGAGGGGGTTGCACAGGTGATCACGGAGTGGGGCATGGATGAACTGAATTTGTCTGGTTTGGTATTTCTGGCTTCCATTTTTTATGCCAGGTCTGCTCCTTTCTTGTTCAGCAGCTAGCTTATTAGACACGTAGAGAGAGAGAGAGAGGGGCGTTGTCTGGTGTTGTATCTCTGGCTTCCATGAATTCATGTAAGTTGTAACTCTCGTGTGCAATGCTTGCGCATGTGTGACATATAAATTGTATCTCTGGTAAATTATACAATGCCATCTCATTTCATGAAAAGAACTGTTACTTTTCTAAGTCAACACTCCCTTAACAATAACCATTACAAGAAATTAGTCAAATTAGACAACATTGAGCTGTCTAATTGTGATAGAATAAAAAGATGAAAACCATATTTTTTATGTACAATGAAAATATTCACAATAATGATCAAATTGTTTATCAGTTTTCATTTGGCTTATTTTGTAAGAGATGTTCCAAACAAGTAGTTAATGTCGAATGCCACAATTTTCACACCTTCTTTAAAGAAACACTGAAATTGTTCGTGTGTGATCAAGTGATAATTATTGGTCACATAATGTGGTTTTAAAATACAATTTATTTCGCAAAGGACTTACTAGTGCAGCAGTTTGGATTATTTACTCTCCTTTGAAAGGTCATGGGTTCGAGTCATAGCATCAGTGTAGTGTGTGTGAGTTTAGTATGTTAACACACTTCTCAATAATAAAAAGTCCTAAAAAAAAAGGTTCATTTAGCAACTCTCATATCTCTAAAAAAGAAAGAAAGCATTACTCATTAATTCTAATCCTAATCCCCTTCCATTTTTGGGCCTAATCCTAACCCGATCTTGTTACCTGATGATCACCCGGATGAAAAAGAAAATCGCCATATGCACATCAAATTCTTTGGCTTGCGCACTTTAGCACGGGACAAAAGAGATCTCTCCCTTTTCATGTCCCCCACTTTGCAACGTTCCTCCTGCAAAGAAAGTAAACTCTCAACCGAGATCAAGTCTTGCATCTTGCTTTTGGTTTTCTTGTCTTTTCATTCTAGTGTTTTTAAGTTTCAAATTAAGACAAAAAAAGAAGTTAATACAAGCGAAAGAAATCCACTAGAAAAAAAAGGAAAACCCGAAATACAATTAATACAAATCATATGAGTCTCTTACATAGAAACCCTACAAAGAAGATTGTGTAAATTGCAAAGGCAATACCTGTATAGTAGGGGTTTTGCAAGGGAGAATTTAGGGCTCTTTTTTTGCATTTGATGGCTGAATGAGTTTTGTTTCATCTATTAGAGTTTCTTTCTCTCTTTCTCGCATCGAGTAGTTGAGCAAATTAGGTCAGAGCAAAATGGGGATCTTCTTTCTCTCTTTCTTTCGCATGAGTAGTTGAGAAAATAAGGTCAAAGCCAAATGGGGATAAATTTTAATTCTGTCGTTGCGTTCTCCAAGTAGCGTACATGCCTCACACGTGTAAGTAATGTACACAAAAGGATTCGTGTACTACATAATCATTATCATTGAGGGTATTCTGGTCATTGGATTTCCAATTGCTAGCAAATTTTAAAATAATATTATATCGCAATAGGCTGATCTTTCCTATTATTTTTAAATTTCTTTTAAATTTGAAATAAAAATAAAAATAGCAAGGCCAACTATCTCCAGTTGCGACAATACTTGAGAGCAACCATCACACTGTTACACATCCCTCATCCCACGTGTTAATATGGATGGGTGACATGATTGATCATTGTTGTATTCGTAAAAGGACACAAATTAATGTGCAAACAACCAATTAAAAATAGGCTTAATTACAGTAATGCCCCCTGAAACTTTGGTCAAATCTCACTTTACCCCCCAAACTTAAAATGGCCCACTTTCATCCCTTGACCGAGGTTTGGTGACCCATTTTGCCCCCTGCTGTCAACTCCATCCAAAACTCTGTTAACTTTGATGACGTGGTAGTGGTATTTTTTAAATTTATTTTAATTTTTAATTATTAAAATTATTTAATTATATTTTTAATTATTAAAATTATTTAATTATATTTTTAATTATTAAAATTATTTAATTATATTTTTAATTATTAAAATTATTTAATTATATTTTTATTTATATACAAAATTACAAAAACACCCCTGCCATGTCATCAGATTTAACAGAGTTTGAATGGAGTTGACGGCAGGGGGCAAAGTGGATCACCAAACCTCGGTCAAGGGATGAAAGTGGGTCATTTTAACTTTGGGGGGGTAAAGTGAGATTTGACCCAAGTTTCAGGGGGCACTACAATAAATAAGCCTTAAAAATACCCGCAAGTGCACGAGTCTATTGAGGTATAGATTTGCAAGTACGGGGTCAATCCCACGAGGAACTATCAGCTTCCTATAAGTTCTAACTTGAGTATGTAAAGAACACTAATTTTACACAACACACAAACATAGTACATATTGGGAACTAAAAATGAATAAAGGAAGGTAAAAGAAAAGAAACAAAACAAGAAAACTAAAGAAAAACACAAACAGCATTTTCTATCACCATTTTATCACCACTGTATCACCTGAAAACAGTGTGTGAACAGTGTCGGGCGACCGGTCGTACGAACAGTGCGACTGGTCGTTTTTACACAGATTCGAAACTTGATTTTGCATGACGCGCGACCGGTCGCAAGGGAAAAGCGACCGGTCGTTTTTGGGCAGATTCGTTTTCTCTGTTTTTCATTTTCGACCTCTGTCCAGTTTTTGACCTATAACTTTCCAACCGTTTATCCAAATTTCACGTTCTTTATATGGTTGGATTCAACACAGAAAATGGAAGAACACAAAACAGACCAAAAGTCAAAAACAATTACGGAAACAAACAAAATTCAGTAAATAAGACACACAACGTGTCAAACACACAACTCACACACACATTTGGGGGGGGGAGGGGGGGGGGGTTTGGTTTGGTTCAAGTGACCTAATTCTATTGCATGAAAGTATATGAACTTTGAATTTAAATGAGAATGGCAGAGATGAGTTATCAAAATGTAAAAGTACCAAGTAACAAACACTAGGGTTTCGGAATCCACCATAAACAATTCTACCCATGTTCATGGTGTTGGTTTTAAAACATTTTTAAGAAGTTCATTTGAATATTAAACATGCATTTAATCAAATTAATCGCAGCGGAAGAATATGGTGGTTGTTTAAATTCAAAAACAAAACTTCTTCCAAGTATCTTAAGCCATGAACATTGATATGTTTTTCATAAATGAAAATTCAAGAGAAAGGATAAGATCTAATTACCCTTGAAGCAATTATATGAACCAAGTTGTGTTTTGGTCTTCTCTTGATGATTTTCCTTTGTTGATCTCCTCTTGATCTTTCTCCTCCTTGTGAGCCACAAAAGTATATGGCCTCTAAGTCTCCACACCAATGAAACCTTGAGATGAGAAGAGGTATCTTGAGAATACAAGGATGCTAGTACAAGATTCTCAAGATTGGTTTCAATCTAAACCCCTTTGAAAGAAGATTGTGTTTCACTCTTGAAAAACTCACAACTATCTCTCTTTGATCTCCCAAACCTCTTTGGTTGATGTTGGATTGTGTTTGTGTGTCAAAATGAGCTTATGGAAACAATTCTCATACACATGCACTTAACCATTTTCGGCCAAACCCCATTGGGCTTCCAAAATTGGGCCTTATGACACTTAAACCATAATATTTAGGTGTCTTAAGCCCTTGGGCTTGATACCCAACCATTTGGGCTTCCCTCTAACTATTATCGAGGCCCAAATATATTTTTACACGTAGTAAATCATCCACATCAAATCAATCAAATTGATTTCCTCATTCTCATTTGTATTACTCAAAGTTAACCATTTAAGGTGTGCGATCCATTAGGTTCTAATTTAGCAAGGCAGTGGGAAAACATTAGAACTCTTTCTAACCAACTGGAATTAAAACCCCTTTTTAATTCTTCCTTTATTTTGGATTGATCACAATCAGTCCTAGGACTTCCACAAGCCAAGAGTGACATCTAGCAATATATCATGGCTACCCAAGCTAATTAGAATAGATGAAGAACCTATTCAGTTGGAATTGCAATGCAATACGGTCCTTCTCTTATACAATGTTTCCAATCATATTGTTAGGGTACGGATTGATAATGTCAAACCCCTAATATGATTAAACTCATATGATTCAATAGAACACAATTAAAAACCACTTTCTAAATCATGTTCAAGTACTTCGGCCGAAGATTCACTGAATCATATCTTGAAACATTCTCCTTTCTTTATCAAGGTAGAGATTCCTTATTGTACATTCACATGCCTCTATGATGAATTAAGAGATCCCAATAACACATAAGGAAAATCTTTTACGACTTGCCTTTGTGAGCTATCAAAGATCAATAACGCATCACAAGACAACCATGATGCCTCAGGTCTAAGGACTAATTTGCATTATTGCAACTATGAGTTCTCGTTTGACATATAGATAAATACTCCATACGAGAACTCCGGTTGATCGCGTTCAGTGTACTCATTCACTAATGAGCACCCACATACTTGTATTAGTGTCAACTACACAAATGGTTTGAGACCAACCATCCTCATCATTGAGCATACATAGTATGTGCCAATCTTGACGGTTTATCAATGCCCATTTGATAACCTTATGATTAGGAACATTTTGGGATACTACAGTTAGAGATTAAAGGTCTCCCGAATCTAAACTTCTTTAGATTACTTTATCTCTTATTTAGTACACCCTGGACTTTTGTTTCTTTACACGACATAAAAGATAACAAAATAATATTTCCCTTTATTTATCATATACGAAATGTATTCTAAGGAGATTACATCAAATGTATTGGCTCTTAGGGCACATTTCTAACACATGGATACTTAAGTAATGAACTCTAAATGTGTTGATGAAGATGTTCGCAATCAAGACCGGGTTTAGTGGCTCAAGATGCATGATTCTCTCTAAAATAAGTAGAGTGCATGGTTCGTGCTACAATACTCGTGCCTTCTCCATAACCGAACCTAGGTATGGTTCGTACTTCGATTCAATTACAAGGAAAACTCATTAAGTTCAAAAAGAATATGAACATCACAAGAATCCTAATAACATGGTGTTTACATTAGGCATTCAAGAAACCAATTCACATGGATGATTCTTACTTCATCCATTTATTGCTTAGGACAACATGAAGATACACATAATCCCAATAATCTCAAGAAGCATGCTTTCAAAGATGGCCAACCAAGGAAAAACACACATCAAGGATAGATTAATTTGGTGAATTGGAATTCATCAACAATATCTATAAATTCATACACTCAAGCATCAAAACAATAAGGTTTTCATGTTTAGGGCTTCAACCTAAGCCCTAGCTATGGAGTTTAGTTCCTCATAATTATTTCAGACACAAATTCGAAATATAACTAGAAAGAGTTTATAGATTTGGAAGTGATGAAAGCTTGAAGTCTTCAATGGTGGAAGTCTTCTCCCTTCTTCCTCGTCTAGCTCTCTAGCTCTCCAGCTCCAAAACCTGCTTAATGATGTTCTCCCATTGAATCCCACGTTCAAAGGCTGATGCACATTCCCTTTTGCTTCCCTCTCTTTCCTCCTTTACAGCTTTTACTTTTAATATTCTATTGCCAAAGTCTTCACTCATTGTCTCCTTGTCTCCTTGCAAATGATGAAGTTTTATTTTAAAGTATATTCCAAGGTCCCACTTCAAATGTAATTCATTGTTACCAAATGGTGTGGTAACAAGTAGAAATAAGATGCTATCAAGTGGGGGTGAAAGCTGGCCCAAAATAGACTTTCAGAGCTGTGGTAACATGCTGGATCAGATGGATAGGCTAAACTTGTCCAATGAAACCCAAATTTGGATATGTTGTAGTTAACATCCATTGGAACAAGTTTCATGAAGATCTTCACCTCATCCGAGCACCAGAGCATGCTGATTCAAGACCAAGAAGTTGACCTACGAAGATGAACAAAAATCAGAATTTATAACCAATAATGCACTTTGAGCTCATTTTCATTCTAACCAAGGTAAAACCTATGAAAACACAAAAAGGAAGTAAAAAGCTATAAAATGGCAAGAACTAGCTCAAAATAATGGGTGAATAACATGATAAATCATGTGTAAAAATGAACCGAACAATCATACATTAATATTCTTCTGAGAAATCTTGATCATATATATATCCTCGCTTATATTGTTGTGTCCTTAAAAAAAAAAAAAAAAAAAAAAAAAGACAGCGTGGTATTCAAATCTATATACTTGTCATGAGTTTGATACTTGGTTGTAACTTGTCCCAATGCGTTACGTAAATATTATCTTTGTTTGTACAATATCTGGCCAAGCATTTCCAAGCTAATCCAAGCAAAGGGAAGGGAGTCCCACATCGACAAAACACAAGGAGAGGGGACTCTCCCTTCCCTATAAAAGAAGACCCATCTCCTTCAAAAGAGGGAGAGGAAGAAAGAGGTTGGGCAGGCTACTAGGGCCTCATGGGCTTACCCATGAGCCCATTTACAAGCCCACGAATCATCGGCCATCAGCCAGATCTTCAGCCTTCGGCCATCAGCCTTCGGCCTTCGGTATTCTTCCTCTTCCCCTCGGGTCTAACCCTATGTACAATGTATACACACATTATCATAATGAGAACATACTTCTCTGTGGACGTAGCCCATTATTCGGGTGAACCACGTACATTTGTCTTCTGTATGCATGTCCATTTATTTATCGAATGTTCTTACATACTGAGAGTCCTCACCTTCAACATCCACCTCATCTTTAAGTTGGTCTAATTACTACCCATCCAGTTTTAGCACTAACAATCTTTGTTATGAATGCATTGGCTCATGGTAAAGTATATCTTTAAATATTCTATAATTTGAAAAGAAAAGAAAAAAAAAGAACAAACAAATAGCAAAAGATGCTACGCTTTTAATTTTAAGTTTAATTTTGGAGGGAAAGCTTTGCACGTAAGTTTTCCTCTACTTGGGTTACATACATAGCATCATATATAATTGAAAGTTTTCATAGCTACTGTGTACTAATATGCTCTTTGTGACTACATATACTGCTAACTCCAGGCACCTATTATTGCTTACAACACCCAAAGCTTACATGAGAGGGGTCATTGGACGAAGAGGAGCGAAAGCAGGGTGGCCTAAGCAACTCTGCGGGTGCTCATGGATATTTTGAGCAACATCACAAAATGAAGTTGAACCAAACTCCACCATATCATTCACCTTGTTCTGATCATATTCATCATCTCCGTTTTCTTCATCGACGGATTGGAGGTCTTCGTCCATTTCAAGCTCTTCTTCATTTTCTTCATCACAACATGTTAGAGCATTGTCAAAACATGCTAGGGCATTGTCCAGAGGTACAAGGTTCAAAATAAGGCGACCGTCCTCCCGGTGGACTTCAAAGACCTCATGGTGCTTCACTCTCTCTCCTTTAAGGACAAGCCTTCCATTAGAGTGATCATAATGCTTGGTCAAAATCCAGGGCATACGACCTCGCAAGTTCCCAGTCTGTGCAAGCAATGGTATTGTTGGTGGATATTCTCTCTTGATCCTTTCACTCCTTTGGGTAGTAGTACTCCGAATGCTCTTAGCTTCATTCCTACGACTCATGCTAAATTCTACTGTATTTTTCAAAAACTTTAATAGAATAAAAATACGGTCCGAGTCCATGGAGGAAACAAAATCACATCATCTCGTGCAGAGATTTTGTAAGGGCATAAATAAATAAATGGAGATTATGAAGATTCAATTGCCAAAAATATATGCCGTTTACTATGTATGCAACAATAGACCATAAATCAAATTCTCATTCATTTCTATAAATTAAGCCAATAATTTAGGACAATTAAGTTAAAGAAAAAAGAAAGAAACAATTGTGTCTAGTGATGCATGCACAATACTTAGAAACAATAACAGATTAACCTATAAGGTGAGTGCTCATCAGTCTGAAAATTTGGCTTCAAGTGGATCAAGACTAGTTCAAATACAACTATTTTCCCTTCCCTTGTACCGTCGAGATTTCAAATATATATTGTACGGGTGGGCATGGTTCGATTTGGACTGGTTTTTGCCTCAAATTAAAACCGATCCGGTACTATTTATCCGATTTGGTTCGGTTTGGTTTTAATAAAAAAAATTCAAAAACTATTCGATTCAGGTTGAACCAGTTCCAATCCAATTTCAGTTCGGTTCGATTTGCACCAGATTATAAAAATTATTTTTTAATACAATTTTCAATTGAAAATTTATTTATTTTTACTTGAAAATTAACAAATTATTCAATTTCATATAAAAATAAATATTAAAGCTAGAAAAGAGAGATATTTTGAAATTAAATTTGGATAAATATTAGTTATGAGATTAAAAATATAGCATTGAATATAAATAAATATTGAAATTATATATATTTTAATTTGGCCGATTTGGTTCGGCTCGGTCCGGTTTTTGAAGACATAGAACCAGAACCAAAACCAGTCCAAACTAGTTCGGTTCGGTTTTTGATCGGTTTTTGACTTTTTGGTCAACTCGATTTTTTTCCGGTTTGGTTCGGTGCGGTTCGGCTCAAATTTCCGGTTTGCCGGTTTGAATGCCCACCCCTAATGTTGATCGAGCTTCGAATTTCAGATGAATATAAGGAACCCCTTATTGTAACCCCTCGTTACAGTCTCATTGGGCCATAACGAGAAATGAGGCTTGAACATCATCATCAGCCTTTGTTGGTAAAAGCAGTCCAGGTGAATTAGGCCCAAAAGAAATCAAGAATTGAAAGATTGGTCATATTTCCAATTCCTTGTTGGGCCTTTGGATTCTAAAAATCGTAGTTGGGCCCCGATGGAAGGGCATTGTTCCCTCTTTCTCTTGGCTATAAATACGTAAAACCTAATCCTGCAGCCTACCCCTCTTCTTCTTCCTCTCCTCCCTCTCCTGCTCTGTCCAAGTGACCACAAACCCTAATCTCTGTGCTTGTGTGCGTCTCTGTAATTGTATAGTTTTGTTTAATGTTGGGGAAGGCAGGTGCGATGATGATGAGAAATTTATAATCTCGTTAATCTGATATTGATATGAGGAGAAACTATCTCATCCATTCATAATCTTTCTGAGCACCCTTTCCTTCATTTTATGCTTTCTGTTCATTTTCTTTTTATCTGGAGATTTTTTTCAAGTTTCAGTTTTGCCTCTGAGCTCAAACTTCCCTACTTTCTTTTATTTTATTTTTTTCGTTTTTTTATTTGTGTTTATTTTTTCTGGGTGAAAACCCAATTGGGGCAAGCAGAAATCATAAGGGCATTTCGATGATTAAACAGAATTTAATCTTCAAGAAGAGTTAATCTAGAATTTAATCAATTGTCATGCTAATGGAAGTCTTTCTATGAGAAAGATGTAATTGGGTTTCACTTCTTTCACTGATACGAGCTTCTAATCGCTAACCATGAAGAACACGTGCAACGTGCATCCCTGCAATTCTAGCAACGCCGTCGCCGACAAGCTTAGTGGAGCAAAGCCTCAAAATATTCATGGCTTATTCTGTGGGTTGGATGGAGGTTTTGGGTTGCTCATTGGCACCAAACCTAAACCCATTTTTTGGAGTTCAACCATTATGGGCGAGGGTGATAGAAAGCTAACATTCTATTTACAATTTTTTCGAACCCAAATTCATTAAAAGCCATCTGAATGTCATCAATTTTTTCGAACGAAATTGGAATATAATTTTCATTCATAAATTTTTTGTATTGGAATTGAAATCCCCTTATTTCAATATCCACGTTTGAAAATCAGTCCTAGTACTAGTAGAGAGTTATTATTATTATTTTTTTAATATCTATATATAAAGCAAAAGGCAGAAAATGATGAAACATTCAAAATATCAAAAAATGCTCTTGGTTAATACAAACATTAAGAATTGAAATCTATATATATAAAGCAAAAGGCAGAGAATGGTGAAACATTCAAAATACTATAAATTGCCCTTGGTTAATGCAAATATTAAGAATTGAAATTATTAATTAAATGAGGATAACATGGTAAATTCACACTTTTTTATATTAAAAACATTTAAAATTAAAAAAAAAAAATAGATAATAGATCCTCTTTTTATGGAACACAACTACACATTATCTTTTTTAGTTCTAAAATAATTTTTTTTTATTTTAAAAACCCTCTCGCAGGCGCAAAAGAGCGTGCAAAGAGGCTAGTTATTAATTAAATGAGAGTAAATTTACACTTTTTCATATTAAAAAAATTAAACTTAAAAGAAAAATCAGATAATGAATTCTATTATTATGAAACACAACTACCCATTATCTTTTTTAATTTTAAAATAAATTTAAAATTTAATAAGCGATAATATCTAAACTACACTACATTAATCTAATTTTATACTAAACGGAATTTAAACTTAGTGTGAGGAAACGAATTCACTCACGTTTGCAAATGGCCTATCCCAAGTTTGCAAGTGGGAAGTTAGTCAAAGAGAAAAAAAATGCGGGCCAAGAAATTGGACCGAAATGAGAAAAAGGAGCAAAGAAAATGAAGTGAAGTGCACGTACACAATCCAACTACGCAAGCAAAGAAATGGAACCCACACATACAGTCTGCTATCAGCTGGCACCAAAATCGCGGCTCATCGACCACCAACTCCTCAAAGGCTCCCAAAACAATCAAAACCTACACCAATCTGAAAATCCTCAGAAACCCAGATCACTGAAAATTAGTCTTTCTCTTGTTTGAAATTTGAATTTGAAATACAGTTTGTGATGTCATTGGAGGTGGTGAAGGAAGACGAAGAAGTTTACAGCTGGAGAGAAGTGAACCTGGCGTCGATCCCAGAGCTTGAGAGGGAGACGGTGGAGAGAAGGCGTGGCCGTGACATAGTCATAGCTGTGGATCATGGGCCCAACAGCAAGCACGCTTTCGATTGGGCCCTTATTCACTTTTGCAGGCTTGCTGATACCATCCATCTTATTCATGCGGTTTCCAGTTAATTCATTCATTCATTCACTTACGTGTTTTTTGATCTTGCTCTGTGTTTTCTGTTTTCTTTTTTAGTATCCTTATGAATTTTAATCTCAGAATTTTGGTTTAGATTTTGTGGTTTTTTTTTGGTATCATCTTTGTCACATGCTATTGTCATTCATAGGAGAAGTTCTTTCGGTGGGGCAAGTCCCATGGGGACCTCGTGGAGTGGGACTCTCTTTTCGGGGTCACACTCAACCGTGAGGTGAGGTCCCCGTAAGACGTGCCCCAGTTTATGGTTTGTTTTTGTCTAAACGTAGATGCATGTGAGTCTCACAGTGGGGCTCATGTTTGATTTTCTCATGTAGCGTGTAAGTGATTAGCCTAAGCAAATCTCTTCTTATTTTCGTACTTAGGTGTGAACAACGAGATTGTTTACGATGCGAGCCAGGTCCTGATGCAGAAGCTTGCAATTGAGGCATTTGAAGTTGCCATGGTGAGTATAATTAACGTTTGCACTTGAGGCATTAACTTGTGTTTGGAACATTATTAGCCATGTCTAATTTTATATCAGTTGTGGATGATGTAATTTAGGTCATAACCTGCACATGAAATCACATTTATACAACTTTTGATCATCAAGTAAACTTGGCACCTTGTGCAGTCATTTGCAGCATTGAATTAGTTCCATGGTTTGCCTGCACTTGGTATATAATATGTCATTCTAATGCATAAGCTTAATTTACTGCAATATTTTTTGGATAACCCCAACGTAGTCAATGACCATTTGCTTTAGTAGAATTTAGTCTCCACCTTTGTTTGAGGAATTCTTTAGTTCAAATCTCGTGAATGGGAGTTGTGTGGTAGAATATATTACACACAAATTCATGATAACCAACTTCAGATGATTTACTTTCCTTCGATCGTTTTATGTTTAAATTTTGAACAATCTCTATGGGAATAGGTGAGGACGATTGCACGAATTGTGCAAGGAGATCCAGGTAAGGTAATTTGCAAGGAAGCAGAGCGTGTAAAGCCTGCAGCTGTTATCCTGGGTACCAGAGGCAGGGGCTTCATTCAAAGGTCTCTCTCTCTCTTTCTCGGCCTTCCCATTTCCTCCCATTTATTTCAACTATTTCATTCAAAGGTCCCTCTCTCTCTCTCTCAAACGCAGATCACTTACTCACATTTATTGTGGGATTTCTGCAGTGTACTACAGGGAAGTGTCAGCGAGTATTGCATGCACAACTGTAAATCAGCTCCTGTTGTAATCGTTCCAGGGAAAGGTATAACTTCCCATCTTATATATGATTGGCACCTTGAGCTTCATTGGATTTAGAGAATTGAAACATGTAATATCTGTTTCTTGAATTGGCAGAAGCTGGAGACGAGTCGTTGATCTAGCTAGTGGAACTCATGGTATGTATAGAACAGTTCTGTCCTGATTAATGTTGTGCAATTTCTATTAGTACTTTAGTAGCTTGTGTATGTAGTAATTCGAACTTGGAGGGGTTATGAGAATCAATTGGCCAAGTCTCACCATTAATACTTTATGTGGATGAAATTTTCAAAATTCATAGTATATGCTAAGCTGCAGGTGTTGATTAAGATATCTGATTACTTGAGTTTTGCCCAAGTTTTGCCTCATTGCTGATTTGTTAATCTCAATTGATGGAACAATGTGAGTAAGGTTATGTGGATGAATTGGTCATAATGCATAGCTCCTTTATCAGTCTATAGACTCTATATTCTGAACTTTCACTTGGACCTTTCAACTCTCAACAAGAGTTCTTAACCAAATAAAAAAAACTTCCAAAGATGGCCTCTCTTATATTCTTGTAGTTTTGAGTTTGCAATGTGTGTATGTGTGTTAGAGTATTGAATGATTTATTTAGTTAAGAAATAGGCTTACCCCTATGTCGATACCTAGAAATATCGACATTGGCCAATATAGCGTAACGGCTGATATTTTCATCCTTGAGCAGGATATTTCTTCCACCAGCTTGTTCAGGGTTCACAGTTTGTAATCCTTAGCCACCCGTCAAAACCTAGCCATAAATTGTTAGGGTCGTCTGGTAACCATTTTGGATTCTTTTAGCAAGAAAAAGACACAAACTTAGGAGCTCTGGCTACCTCCAAACAAATTTTTAGAGTTGCACCAATTTCTGCGGAAAGAATCTTTGTAGGTTTTGGGTTTTAGCTTTTATTCCTTGGAAGGGAAAATTTTCACACAAGTTGAAGTGGACCCAAGAAAAGGAAGAGGCAAAATCAATCGTCTCTCACCATCAAGTGGAGCAAAGAAAATGAAAGAGATTATTTCTCTGGATGCGGCCAGGTCCACTGACCACACCCCTTCTCACTATTATTTTTCATTGGTCGATTCTTGAATTTCTTGTCATGCATCTTTTTTGGCAATGGCCGTTTCAACTTTCATGTTTCTGTGAATTCATTATCGCGTTCAGATTGAATACCAAATAAATTCAATGTCTAAATTATCACCATTCATCATCGTGCGAATATTTTACATTGACCAACTGAATTGGGTATATAGACAGAGTGATAATCTAAATTAGGGCCTTTAGGACATATCTTTAGGTCATGTGTGTATGGGCCTCATTTTACAATCCGTTTCTATAATACCAACTCAATCAAATCAAGTTTTAACCATTTAATCCCATGCCCAAACTTTCTGAATCAGCCACATGAGAAGGGATAATGCTACACAATGTTTTTCCAAATACATTCGATTCTCCACACACACACACCCCAAAAAAAAAAAAAAAAAAAAAAAATTTGTGACAAGTTGCTTTCCCTCACTTTAAACAAATTATAATTCTTGAAAACCCATCAACACTTTTTCCTTCTTTTAATTACAATATCAAGTAACATCTCACCCTTAGATTTTTGACAATGATAATTCAAAATACTTGATGTAAAGGGCTCTGAGGAAGTTGCCTTATTATTTACACTAGGCACATGAAAACAACTCTAACCAATTGAATATAGTAGGAATGGATAAGCAATTTTGTCCTGTTTCTTTGCCAAATTGCTAAATTTTGGTCACACCCTATTCATCATCACTCTTTCTCTGCATAATTATCAGGGTCTCTATCAACAAATATTATTATTCTTCTTCTTCTCAAAAGGGAGCTGGGTTGGTCCACAGGTAGGCTCATGGCCACTGCCCTCATGTAGTGCTTGCTTGAACTTGTCTCTGAACCTTCATCCATCAGAGGGTCAACTTGCATTCTCCCATCAATTACAAGTATGATACGGCAATTTCTGCATACCCATGACAGCTTGATTTGTCTTTCACTTCAAATTGGGATGGGGACAATTTATCTTGTAAAAGGTTCTTGAATTGTGGCAGATGACGGTTACACACCCTCGTCTTTAAACGGGTACAATAGTCCTCGGTAGCATAGACGACGGTATTTTGTCAATCTCGACAATGGTAAATATCCGTCGTCTATGACCTTTTTTGTAGTAGTAGTAGTGTGGAAATTGCAGGGAACCCTAATTACCCTTTATTGGCTTAAAGTTGATTTCAACCATAATGCTTGGTTCCATTTTCTTTTTTCCATCAACCTTATTTTAGGGCTTCCAATTCGGTTCCCTGTTAATAGGTTGGTGCTATGGTGATGATGGTAAGATTTGTTGACAATGGAAGGTCTTCGTATTTTATTCATACTATGTTGCAGGTATACATACAAACATATATATATATATATATAAATATGTTATGTACTTAGATAAGAAAAAATAATCAGGATCAGAGGCATCAAGTAAACTCTTTCAGTAATCAAATGAATGATGTTTGATTCACATCTCCATCTTTAAATTGCTAGCTTCAATAGACCCTGCAAAAAAAATTGATAGGAGGAATCTTAGAGTCAACTTTAGCAATAACTTTTTTTTTCCTTTCTTTTTTTACCGTCTCCAAATACAACAGAAAAATATGATTGAACAATCAAAAGCATCATCATTATTGGTTTGAGTGAATTGCAGCCTAAAACTTTCTAAAATGGGGACCACTTCATCCTGAGTAAGACTTCACATAATGGATATACACCATTACCATTACTGACAGATGATAGCTATTATGTGGTTTACAGACTCAAAATTGCTCCACACCTTTAACTGCTCCCCCTTTCTATCCAAAATGCTGAGGCAAGATCATAATCATATAAAGAAAACAAGGAAATCTCTCCTTGATTTAGGTGGGAAAAGGAGATAACCATTCATTTAGAAAACTTTAATTTAGTCCAATTAGAAAGGACATACTAAATTCCTGAGCAAAATCATTAGACATTTTGTGGGGTCTGTGTGGTCTCTATCAGATTCAGAGGTAGCCTAAACCTAATGATTCTTTATCATACAAACATGGAGTCATGGGGAATGGTATGGGAATGTAGGAAGAAAGATTAGTTCTATCTACCTGTAAATGGTTGCGATTGAAAGGGTGTTGTTCTTCCTTGATGGAATTCCACATTGAAAAGGTTTTGTAAATCAGCATCCCAAATTGCAGTAGGAGGGGCTTGCTGCAGGGGCCATATAAGATCTACTGTCAAAACATTGCTAAATTTATAGTGTCTAAAATAGGTGTATACATGAGTGTGGAGACATTACAGTGAAGCAGGATGTGTCGAGAAATGTTTCGGGGATCGATACAGGAGCACTGATGGTTCTTCGAAGCGCCAAATCGGAGGAATTTATCCCCATATCCAAGCCACAAGATGAAACCATTTGCTGTGCTGGATTAAACTGCACAAATGCAGAATTGGTCATGTCTGATGACATCCCAAAATTGGCCGCGCACGCAGGAAACATCTGTTGATTTTGAGGCAAAATGAAGAGTTATAAGTAACAGAAGTTTTGAACAAACAAAGTCTTTCTTTAATTCTCAAGCAAAGGAACATAAATTTTGCTAGAAACACTTTTGTGATAAGCCATTCAATCAATCTTGTTCTCTTTGCCAATACTTTTTGACAAGTAAAACAAACTCAAAGTCTTTGAGAACTTATTGATCTTATAGTACGTTAAAGTTTCCTGACCTCTTTCGCAAACAAATCGTCAATGTTGAAGTCAAGCCGCGGATTAACAGCAGCTAGTTTCATAGACAGGAACTGTTAATTATGAAGAGGATCCGTTTAATAATACAGAACAGCAAAAAGATTTCAAAGTATTTGAACTCAATCATGGGAAAAGATCAAATGTTATGTCACCTCTACTTGTCGTTGAAGAGATTGAACATAATTGATGATTTCGTCGAGCATGCCAGCCTTGCCAGTGATCTTGTTGCACCCTGGTACTAAATCTTGCAGATACTTCATTCTTTCACTGATTTTTTCCCTCCTCACCTGAATGATCACAATCAAACATTGGCATAAACAATTGAACAAAAGGATCTGCAAATGAAGAGAAAAAGATTTATATAAATCTGAAACCCCACTAGTCCTACTCACCCTCTCAGCCAAGCTGTGGCTATCAGTGGCCTGACCTCGCCGTGCCCGTACATGAATGTAATCAGGCTTTTGAACCTCAGAAGCTTTTGAATTGTCTTTTGAGGTATCACCAGAAGATTCTCTGTCGTTGTTTGTGTTGTTCTTGGTGCTGGTTTGCTCTGTGATCTTGGAGTCTCCCTCCTCTGCACACCCTTTCATCCTTTTCTCTGTGCTATCATCTTCTGCAGCTACAGCCTAGAAATCCCAAAAACAGAATATATGCATCAGCCAATTTCTCAAAACTGCCAAAAAGTTAAAACCCCGAAAACTTTTCAATTTAAACACAAACAGAGAAACAGAGAAGTCAAGAAACAAATTAAAGCAGACAAACAGAGAAGTCAAGAAACAAAAAATTTATATTCTTCATGTTGAATAGAAAGTAAATTATAACACCAAAGATGAAACAGAGTCAAAACTACAGAGACCAATATAATTTTTCCTTTTTTAAAAAAATTAAAAAGCAAAATTCAGAAAAATGAGCATTTTTTTTTTTTCCAAGAAAAATGAGTACATAGAGGCACACCTTACTGCTCTGCACTTTATCAGCCTTCCTCTTCTTAAAGCTTTCCTTCCCGGCCGGCGAGTTAATCTTCTGAGACAAAACGGCGTCGTTGGACTTTTTCTCAGCGGCCACAGTAGGTGGGCAGCTAAAAGTCCTGGAAATATTACTATTATTATTGTGACCATTAATCATCTCCTCAAACCCTGCTGCGCCATTATTGTTCACGACCAACCCACAAGACCCATAACCCAATTCAGCCCATCTGTTTTCCGAACACGGGTCGGGTTTCACCTCCGAGTCACCGCACACCAAACCTATGAAGCCCTGAGCCTGACCCTGACCCGCCGGAATCGGAACAGAGAATACTCCATTAAGCTCGTTCCCGCTAAAATTGTACCCTTGCTGCTGCTGATGCAGCTGAATTGGATCATTATGCTCATGCTGGTGCCACTTCATCCGAGCCCTCTGCCGCTCGAGCACAGTCATGTCCGTACAGTTCCCGGCGAGGAAGGTGCCTGGGGCGTTCATACAGTTCAGCATCTCCGGCAACGCTCTGTTCATGACACAGACAAAAACACACAAGCAGATTTTGGCCACCCACCGTCGAAAAATTGGAAATTTTAGAGAGACGAACACAGAAATTGGAAGGGAAAATGAATTTTGCCGGGTGTGAAGAATAGTGGGTAGTGATTAGTTTTCGAAAATGTGGTGAGATTGGTTAGGGATTAGGGCTCATGCGCAACACGTTGAGGGGTTTTTGTAAGCAAAGTACGTACTGCGATTTGATCATAAAGTACTTCGAATTATGCAAATTTGGTAAATGGGTATAATGGGAGCTGGTAGATGATGGTATTGGAGCCGTTGGAGTGTGTGTGTGTGTGTGAGACTCTGCGAGAGAGAGAGAGAGAGAGAGAGAGAGAGAGAGAGAGAGAGAGGGTCCTAAAAATGAAGGGCAGGGGGGTTAGGTATATATAAAGAGAAAGAAAAGGGTTTGGCCGGAATCTGACAAAGAAATAAGAAATAGCCGGAATTATTAGAGAGAGAAAGAGAGATTTAAGATGATGATGATAGAGGAGAGAGAGAGATGGAGGCGGAGAGGGATGAAGCAAATGGGGCAGAGAGCCATCGAATGTATCCACATGAGCAGAGGCCGTGGGTTGTGGGCCATGTTTGACATGACCGCCACGTGGTCGTGTCCTGACCAAAACGGAGAACGGTGGCTCGGACGGAACGGGGTTTTGCTGCTTTTGCTAATTCTGCATGATGACGGCGACTGCATGCAAATTGTTATACTTATTATGTTTTTTTAAAATGAAAACGAGAGTTTAAACTACAAGCGGGGATGGGATTTCTTACTTACACATACTATCAGGATGTCATGAGTCTTTCAATCAAAAAAAATGTGTCATGAGATTTCTAAACTGAAACTACTGATCTACTAGTCTGCATACAAATTGTAATTATAATCTCACTCTTAATAAAGTCGCCCACTATTTATTTGTGAGTGTCGAGTTGTGTCACGATGACAAGGATAACTTATAAATATGATTAAGACATTGTTATATTCTAAGACTATTAGTTTAGATAATGTATTAATAATAATGTTCCACTTAAGATATGATATGATATCAATCAACTTCCTTATTTTGTAGTTAACACAAAATCAAGATTGAGACGTTAATTTATTCTCTTTGCCTGCAAAATCAATTACGATTGAGTGTACAAAAGTACTTGTACTCAAGATTATAAAACACATCAAATCAATTACGAAATGTACAGTATGATATATTTACTATAAAGATGAATGTTACTTTTTATTTTTATCTTTATTTCCTCTTATCAATTGAGTAGGGTGTGGGAAAACAAACTTTACATCCAATGAGATAATTACAGGTGTACGTAAGTTAAGTGCAGGCCATACCGTTTGAACGCTCCAACCAAAGAGGGCATTTGTGCTGGACAAACAAGAAAGCATGTCACGCATTGGGCCTGCAAACTACGTAAAACTCAAATACAAAGAGGGAAAAAATAGGCCCATCAAATGGTAATTCTCTGCAAACAATGTAAATGGTATTAATTACTTGAGGTACTTATTTCACTAATGGCATGTTTACTAATCCGTAATTATAATAGGAGGAATTGAATTGAGGATGAATTGAAATGAGGAGGAGTTGGATTGAGGAGAATTAGATTCCCAATTCCTACTAAAATTGTTTACTAAACTATATGGAATTGGGGTAGGAGTGGTACTAATTACTAAAATGTCCTCGTTGTTGGGTTAAAGTAGATAGCAAATTTTATGGGCCTGTCTGGTAACGTTTTCGGAGAGTGTTTTCTGAGAATATTTTTAGAGAATGAAAAAAAAGAAAACAAATTTGCATTTTCAGGAAATGAAAATGCATCTGGTAGATTAATTAGAAAATATCTTCAGAAAACAAAAACAATGAAAACGTGTCTGGTAGTACAATTTGAAATAATAATATGTGAGTTTTTTTTATGAAAACGTTTTCCACGAGAATAAAAACAACTTTTTTTTTCTTCTGTTTTCTACAAGTACACATGAACTTGTTTTCATTTTATGAAAACATTCTCAGTGTTTTCTGTTTTTTAGCCACCGAACGTGTTTTTACCTCATTTTTGTTCTATGAAAATAAAAACAATCTCTTAAAACGTTACCGAACGGGCCCTCAAATTTTGAAATTGTGTAAGGAAATAGGTAAAAAAGATGAACTCCTAATGGGTTAGTTCTCTAGAAATTAGAATACCACTTCCCACCCAAGAATTGAATTCCTCCAAAATCAGAAATTCAATTCCTAATTTTGTGTGGATCTCACTTACTTTTTAATTCCTTGATATGAAGTAAACGCAGGAATCCTGCATAGGAAGAATTCAATTCCTGGTGAAAATTCCAATTCCTAATTAATAAACACACCATAAGTCCAATTTAGACATCGAAGACTATTTGGCAAACACCACACCGGTGTTTGTTTCCTTTGATTTTAGGTTATAAAGGACATTTTACTTGGTTATAAATTTTGAGTTAATATTTACAATAATTCGAATCTATAGATGTCCCAAGTATTATGGAATTAGGAATAGGAAAATCAAAAAATTTCAACATTTTCGTACATTTTTCAGTCTGATTTATTTGAAATTTTAAGAATTCGGAAGTTTACGTACGCCTCATATTTAATTAGATTATGGAAAATAAAAGGTATACGGTCATTTTAATCGAAAAAAAAAAGTTAATAATGTGTATATGACGTTGAAGATTTATATTATAGGACACAAATTTAAATTATGGCTTAAAATGACATAATTTTAGCAATGAACAAATTATTAATACAAAAAAAGGTACGAAAGAACTAATTAGTTACACTGGTATTAATCATATTGACTGTGTACACTCAATACAACAAAAACAATCCTTGATGGATCAATACAATTATAATGACTCGCAACTAGGGGTGGAGCTACATTCAGGCCTATAAAAATTTTGTGAAATTTAATATAAAATTTACCAAGCTCAAGAGCTTCTTCGAAGTTTATGTAAAATTAATTTACAAATCTATGTGCAACTGTTTAGAAAAATCTTTGTTGTCCCCCAAACAAAAGGGGCTAGAGCTTCACAAGTGGTTACAATGTCTAACATCATCACTTGCCACAATTGAAGATGCATGCTCCTTAATCTTTTCATATTCTTATATCGCATTGTGAATTTTTCTAATTTGAACTCAAAAATAAAAAAGAAAAGAAAAGGCTGCTTGCGAGTTGTGAAGTAGATGACGTCTCTTACATTTCCAATTTTGTAATAAAATAAGTAAACAGCAGAGATGAGGTCACAGCCAATAAGTTTGCAATTCGATCAGTCTATTTTAAGGAAGTTCACGGTATATCCTTCATGCTTATCCCTGCATTGCACGTATAACAAAATCGGTTAGACCAAATTTAGCATGGAGAAAATTGGTGGATTTCTGCGCACGTATATAAAAAAACAAATTTTTTTTCTTCTGTTTTTATTTTTTTAAATTTTATACAAGGGATATTGAGAGATGGGGAATCAAATCTAGGACATTGAATGTAAGGGTAAATATTCTTAACCGCTCAATATGTTTTACTTTAGTTTTTGGATGAACCTGCATAATTTGAATATATTACCTCTTTTAATATCAAAAAGAGAATTATTATGAATCAATTAAACTACAAGCCCCGTACTCTATATGAGAGAAGAAAAAAGTTATGTTTAGAGGTTTGTATTTTTATAATAAATAAATTATATGAAGAATTCTTTGAGAATATATCTAATGTAAAAGGCCAATCAATCAATTGCACTCATGAATTGATTTTCGACTAATCATTGGTTCCAAATCAGAAATTTTGACTAAGAATGTTTATTGGTAATGGAAGTTTAGCATCTCCCGTTTGTCGTCATAGGCATTGACTCTCTACCTCATCAAAGTTATACCTTAAATTTATTCAAGGCATCATATTTAATTAAGATTACACTTAAAAGGCTGTGTTTGATACACCCCTCACTAGACTAGACTAACTTAAATAACACTGGAAAATCATGTTTGATAAGAGAGGAGATTAACTTAAATGAGATTATATAGTCCAACAGTGATCAAACCCTTCACTCACTCCTCTAATATAGCGAAGTTGAAAAGTGGTTCCCAAAATAGCAAACTCGCTAAATAGAATGTTAGTAAAGTCAAAGACAAAACATAGACATCCCTAAATGGCTTGTCTACCACCTTGTTACTTTTCCTTGTTTTCATATTCCTTGTTTTAGGGATGGAAACTCTCCATGTTTCCCTCCATGTCTTGTGCATTGTTTGTAACTAATAATCACCTTGTATACTTGTATATCTAACCCTTCACTAAGTAAGAAACTCAATTGGCAGATTTGAATTCTCTGCAAAACCTATCTTGTTCTTCTTATTATACATTCTCAACTCTCTCAATTACACTATCTTTGGCATGGTATCAGAGCAATCGATTTTGGTTGCCTCTGCATAACCTTGTTCTTGCCTAAATCTCTACCTATCCTTGCCCATAATTTGCTGTTATATTATTCCTACCTCATACTTTGCCTTGCCTCAAAATTGGTCTTGATCACAAGCCCTTTTTTGTGCTCTTGTTTGCTGAAGTTTTAAGCTATTTCTTCCTCTACATCCTTTTATATACTTACCTCATGGGTGACACCAACGACTCCATCAACGACTCCACGGACGACTCCTCTAAAATCGACTCCACCAAGATCGACTCCACAACACCACCACCACCCCGGTCCTCTCATGACTACTCTCCAATTACTCCTGATAAGTTGGATGGGTCCAACTATCCTGCATGGTCTCGTAGTGTTCGCTTGGCCATCACTGCTCGTCGTATGGCTGGTTTCATTAATGGTAAAAAGATTGCCCCTGCCATTGATGATCCTAGCTATGAAGCTTGGGATGAAGACAACTGTTTGGTGCAGTCATGGCTCCTCAACTCCATGACCAAAAATGTACGTGCCTTATTTGATCACTGCTCAACGGCTTATGCGGTGTGGGACGCAGCTCGGAAGACATATACTGTCACACAGAATAGCTCCAAGTTGTACCAACTCCGTCGTCAGTCAGTCACCACCTCTCAAAGTGGTGAACCTGTGAATGTATTCTACGAAAAATTACACATAATATGGCAGGAAATTGACAGCCTCCGTCCCTGCAAACATACCAATCCCGATGATGTGGCTCTTCACCAACAAGCACTTGAGGTGGAACGTGTGTACGATTTTTTGGGAGGACTCGATCCCAACTTTGATTCCGTTCGTAGTCGGATTCTTGCCATGAATCCGCTTCCAGCAGTCATTGAAGCTTATGCACTAGTGGTAGAAGAAGATAATCGCCAATCTTCCATGCTTGGCGGTGGGAGTGCAATGGCGGTCAAGCCATATCGGCCACCACACCGTACGTCCTCCGGACTTCCCCCCCGGGGTCCCAAAACTGACAATGCAAAGGGAACTGAGAAGTGCACTCATTGTGGTGGTGATCATCTTGTTGAGAAGTGCTTCAAGCTTCATGGTTATCCTGAGTGGTGGGATGCTTTCAAATCCCGCAACAAAACACCCAAGGCAGCATGTGTTATAACTACCGATGCCTCTCCATCTTCCACCCTACTCTCCGACTCCGAATCAGGTACACAACCCACTACATGGATAATTGACACAGGTGCCACTGATCATATGACTTTTGACTCTACTATGTTTTCCACAATATCTTCTAAGTCTCGTCATCCTTACATCACTAGTGCCAATGGAGTCCCCTCTAATGTTGCTGGTGAAGGAACTATATCACTTTCCCCTTCCTTATCTTTATCTCATACACTACTTGTTCCCTCCATCAATTGCAATTTGCTGTCTGTTGGAAAATTACTTGACTCACATAACTGTTATGCCACATTCTATCCTTCCCATTGTCTTTTTCAGGACCTCACGACTCACGCGACGATTGGGCATGGTAAACGAAGAGGGGGGTTGTATTCCTTGACGGTCTCTTCACCACCAAGGGCAGCTCATACTCAAGGTTCCAGCTCACAAGCTCGCAATCAACATCAGATTTGGCTTTGGCATCGTCGTCTAGGACATCCATCCTTTGGCTATCTTCAACGTTTGTTTCCGTCTTTGTTTCGTGGCCTAGATCATTCTCAGTTTCAGTGTGAAACCTGTGTATTGGCCAAAAGCCATCGAACTGTTTTTCCCTTAAGTGATAATAAAACGGAATTCCCTTTTGATTTGGTTCACTCTGATGTTTGGGGTCCTGCTAAAGTTTCTTCCAATGGCAAAAGATGGTTTATTACATTTATTGATGATTGTACTCGCATGACTTGGGTATATTTACTAGCTCATAAAAGTGACGTTTCCGCTGCAATCCGTGAATTTCATGCTATGATTACCACACAGTTCCAAGCTTCCATCAAAGTATTCCGGTCTGATAATGGTGGGGAATATGTGAACAATGTCTTGGCACATTTCTTTCGAGACCAAGGCATCATTCATCAAACCTCCACATCTTTCACTCCGCAACAAAATGGTGTCGCAGAGCGAAAGAATCGACAATTACTTGAGGTTACTCGTGCTTACATGCTGGATAAATCGGTCCCTCACTACTTATGGGGACATGCCCTTCTTTCTGCAGTATATGTAATTAATCGAGTGCCGAGTAGTGTTTTGAAGTTTGAAACTCCACTGAACACCTTGGCTCGTCATGTCTCTCTTCCTACAGTCCTCAAGCTGCCTCCTCGCATATTTGGTTGTGTTGTATATGCTCATGTTCCATCTCATCAAAGAAGTAAGCTGGACCCTTGTGCCATTCGATGTGTGTTCGTTGGGTATGGATCAACTCAAAAGGGATACAAGTGTTACCATCCTCCTACTCGTAAGCTCTTTGTCACTATGGATGCCACATTTCATGAAGATTTATCCTACTTTAAAGCTGCTATGCCCCCTTCTCTTCAGGGGGAGAGAAGGAATGAAGAGAAGGAAGAAAAGGAAGAAAATATCCAACTCTGTGACAAAACGACCGGTCGCAACCCAGAAGCGACCGGTCGCTTTCCTGAAACGACCGGTCGCACTGACCACAGCGACCGGTCGCATTGCTCCAGCGATGATGAAGATCGACTCTGTGACAAAACGACCGGTCGCAACCCAGAAGCGACCGGTCGCTTTCCTGAAACGACCGGTCGCACTGACCACGACCGGTCGCCTTGCTCCAGCGATGATGAAGATCGACTCTGTGACAAAACGACCGGTCGTAATCCAGAAGCGACCGGTCGTCGTGACAAAACGACCGGTCGCACAGAATCCAGCGACCGGTCGCCAAGCACCAGTGAACTTCAAAATTTGGACAGCGATGAAGGTATTGGAAAATTGTCGTTCTTATTTGGTGAAGATCCCGGAGGAGACAATTCAAATGGTTGCTGCGATCAACAACAAAATACAACCCCTTCTTCTCAACCATCGGACCAGTCGTCTCGTGATGAGGAAACACTTGAGGTAATTCCCGAAGCACCTAATGCTATACCATACACTCTCCCACCTAGGACCACTAGAGGAAAACCCAAGCCTCAATATTGTCCTGACCTTACTGCCAAATCTAAATATCCCATTAATAACCATGTTTCAACTCATAGATTGTCAAAGTCATATGCATCATTTGTCAATCAATTATCTACTGTATGTGTTCCAAATAAGTGGCAGGATGCTATAACAGATTCCAGATGGGCTGAAGCAATGGCGATTGAAATGGAAGCTCTGGAAAAGAATTCTACATGGGAAATGGTCCAGTTGCCACAAGGGAAGAAACCAGTTGGATGTCGGTGGATATACACCATTAAATACAAAGCTGATGGATCCATAGATCGATACAAAGCTCGATTAGTGGCCAAAGGGTATACACAAACATATGGAATTGACTACCAAGAGACATTTGCACCTGTTGCCAAGATCAATACCGTACGTGTTCTCATGTCATTGGCTGCAAACCTTGATTGGCCACTTTTGCAGTATGATGTAAAGAATGCATTTCTTCACGGGGAATTGCAAGAAGAAGTGTATATGGAACCACCACCAGGGATCTCCATGGCACTTGGTCCCAACACCGTGTGCAAGCTGAGAAAATCATTATACGGGCTAAAGCAGTCACCACGAGCCTGGTTTGGAAAATTCACAGATTCTATGAAGCGCTTTGGGTACACTCAGAGCCACTCGGATCACACTTTATTCTTAAAGCGTCGTGGTGACAAACTTACGGCCCTTATCATCTATGTTGATGATATGGTGGTTACCGGTAATGACAATGAAGAAATGAAGAATCTGCAGAAGCTCCTTGCTAGTAAATTTGAGATGAAGGAATTAGGTGAGTTACAATATTTTCTTGGCATAGAAGTTGCTAGATCAACACATGGCATATTTCTATCCCAACGAAAATATGTGTTAGACTTGTTAACAGAAACTGGAATGCTTGATTGTAAGCCAGCTGACACACCTATTGAGCAGAACCACAAGTTAGGGATGTATCCAGACCAAGCACCCACTGACAAAGAAAGGTATCAAAGATTGGTTGGGCGACTGATTTATCTATCACACACACGCCCCGACATAGCTTATGCTGTGAGTATGGTGAGTCAGTTTATGCATCAACCAAGTGAGGCACACATGAATGCAGTAACTCGGATCATGAGGTACTTGAAGGCTGCCCCTGCCAAAGGGTTGATATTCTCCAAACATACACATATGAACCCAGAAGGATACACAGATGCGGATTGGGCAGGATCCATCACAGATAGACGTTCTACTTCTGGATACTTTACATTTGTGGGGGGCAACTTAGTCACTTGGAGAAGTAAGAAGCAAAAAGTTGTGGCTAGATCAAGTGCTGAAGCAGAATTTAGGGGAATGGCTCAAGGAGTTTGTGAATTGCTCTGGTTACGGAAATTACTGAAGGATCTGGGAATTAAACCATTGAAAGCTACAAACTTGTACTGCGACAATAAATCAGCTATCGAGATAGCACATAACCCAGTACAACACGACCGTACCAAACATGTGGAAGTCGACCGACACTTCATCAAAGAGAAACTAGAAAGGGGTATAATCAAGTTTCCTTTTGTAAACTCGGAAAACCAACTTGCTGACATCTTGACGAAGGCCGTATCAAGTAAAGTTTTCCATGACTCACTGGACAAGTTGGGCATGCGTGATATCTTTGCACCAACTTGAGGGGGAGTGTTAGTAAAGTCAAAGACAAAACATAGACATCCCTAAATGGCTTGTCTACCACCTTGTTACTTTTCCTTGTTTTCATATTCCTTGTTTTAGGGATGGAAACTCTCCATGTTTCCCTCCATGTCTTGTGCATTGTTTGTAACTAATAATCACCTTGTATACTTGTATATCTAACCCTTCACTAAGTAAGAAACTCAATTGGCAGATTTGAATTCTCTGCAAAACCTATCTTGTTCTTCTTATTATACATTCTCAACTCTCTCAATTACACTATCTTTGGCATAGAACACGCGAGTCCGAACTACACTAATTTCTTCTTCTTCTTCTTCTTCACCTGGAACTAGTTTTTCTAGATTTTCGTTTTCAATAAACCGTATCAACACCAAAAACCATACCCAATTAAACACCCATCACCACCCAATCCACTGCATAACCCGGAAACTTGACGTCTCCACCTCCCTTTCACAACCACAATATCCCCTGCACAACCGATTCCCACAAAGCCAATAATTCCATTTGAAAAAATTAAAAACCAGAGAGTGACATTTTGGGGAAAAAAAATCAAGGGATGAAGAATTTGGATTCTTGAGAATAGAAGAAGATTAATGGTGGGTCTGCCACCTTTGGAAATGTTTCTTCCCCAATTAATAGGCTGCTACGTTTCCCTCTTTCATCGCCTCATTCAACTGTGAGCAATCCAATAGGACCCATCATCATCCGAATCACCCCCATCTTGTTCGTTTTGTTGATGTGGGTCAGAATCTGATGGCCTTATTTTAAGGCAAAGTGGGGTGATAGGGAGGAGAAGAGGCATAGTTGTGTTGGTGGAAAGCACGGCCTGAGCTGTGTGGTTTGGGGAGGTAGGCAAATGGGGTTGAGGAGGATTGTAGGTGGTGATGTGACGGGGAGAGGAAGAAGAGAAGATATTTGTGGTTGTCTCAAATATTTTATTAGTTTATAGTTAATTAATTATTTTAGCTTAAATTTTATTTATTAATTGTTTATATCTATTATGATGTTATTATCTAGTTTTTTTTAATAGAATTTTATTATTATTTTTTAGTCCGACATAACACCAAACATAGGACTTCACTATTTTTACAATCCAGCTTCTTAATCCGACGCAACACCAAACGTAGGTTGGTATTTAATCTAGCTTAGTCCAATCCAAGATAGTCCCAGGATTTAGTTCAGTCCATGATAGTCCGTCGTACCAAATGACCCCAAAAAGTGATTGAAGTGTTAAGAAAAACATACATGTATCAAACTCATCACAAATCAATACACTCAAAACAAATCTACACCACCACAATGAGGCATTGAGGCATTGAGGCTAACAACAAGTATGTATCAAACTCATCACAAATATATATATATCATTCTTAATTACCATTCAGGTAAGTTGAACTGGAGACCTTCTTCTAACTACGTTGCGACAAATATCACTAGAGCAAAGACCTAGTTGGTTAAGATATATAATGGCATTAAGAACCATCCAGATGCTTAACAAGCTTACCTTATCTTAACATAACCTTAATTAATGATTCAACAGTTTGGATTGAGACTTTTGGGTTCAAATTATTCAAATCATTCTTTACTTGCAAATTCATGCAGCGATTTGAAGCTTGAAGCAACAGATCGTCCAGAGAGGATGAAGGCTACTTCCATTATCAATTCATGGGGCCAAAATCATCTCTCCGCACCGCCCCCACCCCCCCCAAATCTCTCTCTCTCTCTCTCTCTCTCTCTCTCTCTCTCTCTCTATGTAGTTGCATATAATAATACTATAAATAAGACTTCAGGACATAGGCTTTCTCGATCTCATTTCCTCTATCACTTTCTCTGTGGTTTTTAATGAACAGAAAACTACTATTGGCCCCATACAAATTTATGTCTTCCCGTTTTTCTCTCTCTCTCTCCCAACCGCTTTCAATCTTTACACTTGGTTTGACCAAAGCCACACCCAAAAGTACAGTATATTTATAATCTTTAGGACCCCCCTCTCTCTATCTTAAATATATTGTTAGATTTTTTTAGATATTTAGGGTTCAAGTTCAACAAAACAAATTTTGGGATCAAGGGAGAAGTCACCACGGTTGGGCCCCGGGGCACGTGCCAAGGTGGCCCCTCATTTTCTTACACTAAATTTATAATTTTTTTACAATTTAATTGCTTTTTTTTTCCCTCTCGAAATAATTTTTTGCTTTTATGTTCTTTTTAGTTGATACATAACCAATTCATAAGTTGCATATAGTTTAAACGTATTGTTGTAGTAAGTTTTGAAAATATCATATACGACACTTCGAAATTCAAGAATTCATACGTAACGGAATATGAGTGATTAAACACTAATCAATCAGTAAGTAAGTTAATATAGCGTCATCTCTCGTTTGGATCACTCCACAACGTCATCTCATTATTAGGGATATGCCAGCCTTAATCTCCATCTTATTACTAAAGATAATTGCTTTTAACAAATCTTTATGGTAATGGTGCATGCACTACGACTATTTAAGGTCACCTTCGCCGAAGGCTGCCGAAGGCAAATGGGGCCTATTGTTGTCTTTATCTCTCATTATTTCCATAAGTTTTTCTGCATTTGTGGTGTTAATGAACAGAAAACTACTCTTGCCCCTTCGTTATTTTTTGTTGTTGGTGTCTTTTCTCTTTGTGCTTGCTCTAGTGGTTTCCATCTTTACATTTGGATTGACCAAAGCCCCAAAGGACTTCAGTACACTGAATAATATAATATTCTTCAAAGGCATCTTTAGGTAGGACCAGTTGCAGTTGAGAAGGGAACCCCGGCCCTATGATAGCAACAGGCAAGTGGGTTGTTCTTTATTTTATTTGTTCCAATTCTTTTTTTAACGAATTAAATTTATTTTGTTTTCTTTTTAATAAATATGTTTTTAAGCACCAAAAGTATTGAATATATATTCTTGTGTTCATGCATGGGTTGAAACTAGAAAGATCCCCCAAGATGCGGTGGTTGAAATGCTGGAAATGGGAAATAAACCCTACTGTGTTCACTGTAGAGTGAGACAAAGCAAGTAACCATATTGCTGCTGCTCATACTCAGCCATCATTTATTTGTGGTCCAACCAAATTCCATGGTGCGCAAAACCCCCTCCCTCTCTCTGTTGGCTCCCTCTCTCTGTTGGCCGTTCAAAACAATGTCCGTCTTTGAGCATGGCATGCAAGGCGATCGGCTAGGGTCCCAAATTTTTTCACTTTTACTCTAGGACACTACTTCCCTTCTTCCCTAGAAGGAGGCATTCCTACTTTATCCAAATCACAGTTTGACACATATCAAACTATGATTGACAGAAAAGTAGGAGTTCCTACTTCCAGGGAAGGAGGCAAGTATTTTCTTTACTCTATGCCTCCAAAAACGAAGGCATGGCATTGGTTCAAACCATAATTTCCAGCTTACAAAACAATAACTAATAATAGAGTACTATTTTGTACCATTTCAACTTATCAATAATCTTGTATCATCACTGTAATAGAAGTGAGATTTAAGATAAGTTAGACTCACACTGGTGGGTGATTCAAAAAGATAAAATACACGAGATGATTATTGAGATTACATAAATTTATTATAAACTCACACTGGTGGGTGATTCAAAAAGATACAATACACGAGATGATTGATATTACATAAATTTATTATAATTTTTTTTTTTAGTAAATGCATTCCAACATGATATTTTAATTAAATCCACTCATATTATAACTCATGCAAACTATTGATTCAATATACTAACTTTTAAGGTTTGGATATTAATAATAATTGTATCAAATACGCAAATGTTCTTGGTCCAAACATATACAAACAATAAGTTCACCAAATAGGGTTGCCCAATGAACATGATAAGAATTCAAGCAACAAACAAGCTGCTTACACCTTTTGTGGTTGGTCCAGCCAAGTCTTCATTTATCACCTTATGCAGTGATTTCCCATTTGCTTCCAAAATATATATATATATACAAATTTAGAGCTATGCTGCTCAGCTCTCGAGTACTCTAGTTATTGATATTGTAAAATTGAAGCTTCTAGGTCTTATCTTATCTTCAATAGATAAAATGATGAATGTATATATAATTAATAATAGAGAGGGGAGCCGGGAGAGAGATGGGTGAGGAGGCAATTGAAGATAGCATCCAGATCCGATGTTAAGGGAATCCTAGTTCTTGCAGGCCCTCCCCCTCTTCATTATATAATGAGGAGAGAGAGAGAGAGAGAGAGAGAGAGATCACTGAAGTTAGGCTTCATTGGAGACTGTTGTGTCTGTGCATGGCTCCACTCCCCTTGTAGCTATTATATCCAGTCATACATATATACGGCCGATGGAGATGCTATGGGCTTCCTTCTCTTTCTTTAATGCCACATTGAGCTCATACCTCTCAGATCCACCTGTTGAGAGATATTTTATCTTTCATTACTATATTGGGGTTTTGGGGTCATGTGGTATGATATACCATGCGTCATCACTTCTATATGGTGTCTCATTATTCGCATCGACACTTCAGAACTGCCGAAGAGTGATAAGTTAACCAATAATTCTTGTGAGGATATGAAGTGAAGAGTCGTCCATATCGGAAATTGAAGTAACCTTGCATGGACTTTTGATAATTGATTTTGAAAGTGAGTTTCAATAGGTACCACCTCATTTGTTTATATTGGACTCATTTTAAACCTCCTAGTAACCTCCCTCCCTCGTAAAATAGTGCGCGATGAAGGGGTACTTACTCCCAAACCAAACCTCTAGGAATGAACTTTTCTCGACACTATGTTACCTCGCCGTAGGGCTACTTGAATTTTTTTGGGATAACTTTCTTAGTTTGATTTCTCAGAAAACTTTTGAGTAAAGAATGTTATGTTATATTCCTATTTATCACTACTACAAAAAACACTTTGCGCAACGAAATAATTTTATTGCTCAAAGTACAATTTCGTCGAGCAAACTTTGCGCGACGAAATTTTGGTCACGCAAATATCGTAAAGAAAGATTTTGCGCCACGAAAATTATTTTTTGTCGCGCAAAAATACTTTGCGCGACGAATACTAACGTCGCTCAAAGATACTTTGCGCGACGAATTATAACTACTTTGCGCGACGAATATTATACACTTTGCACGACGAATATTAATTACTTCGCGCGACGAATAATATTATTTTGCGCGACGAAAGTTAATGTCGCGCAAATACACTTTGCGCGACGAATCCTAATGTCGCGCAAACCTTTGCGCGACGAAATATTCAATTTTTTAAAATTTTTGTTTTTTAAAATTTTTTAATTAAAATAAACTAGTTTAATAGTTTGCGCGGCGAAATATTTTGTCGCCCAAGGTTTTTGACATTTTGTTTTATTATTTCTCTTATATCAATTTCATTATATTAATTTTTCAAATTTTTACTTTTTAAATTTAATTTAATTGTATGATTTTATTTTTTTTAATTACTTTAATTTAAATTGACATATTCAAAATAAAATTACATATGAAAAATAGTGGTCAAATTATTCAATATATATAATATTCAAAATGTACACATAAATTAACAAACTACAATAATAAAATCTACAAGCCTATTGTGGTGGTAGTGGCGGAGGATAGCGTCCAAATCCTCAACTTTAGCCGTCAAAGTCTCGACGATTTCCTACAAAAAAAAACAAATATTGTCAAATAACAACAAAATAACAAAAAATTGGCATAAACTCAAAACTAACTCCAAAAACACATATTAATGAAGAAAAAAAATTAAAGTTTAGAGAGAATATACCTTTTGGTAAGATTTTGAGTGAGTGAGAATGAGAGGGAGAAGTGTGTGTGAAAGAATAGAGAAGATAGTGAGAGAGAGATGAAAGAGTGAGTGAGAGTGAGAGATGATGAAAAGAGAGATAAGAGAGTGAGTGAGAGTGAGAGATAGTGAAGAGAGAGATGAGAGATTAAGTGAGAGGAGTAAGTGTGAGAGAAAGGGTAGGATTTGGGGAGAAGGAAAGAGAGAGGAGAGGTAAGAGTAGAAGACATTGAGAAAATGGTGGAGGTGTTATTTTGGTTTTAAAAACCGTATAACTTTGCGCGACGAAACAATATATTGGTCGCGCAAAGTCTCGAAAATTTTTTTTTAAAAAAATTCTCATTTTTGGTGCGTGCCCAAATTTTTAGGGTTTTGCGCGACGAAATTTTGGTCGCTCAAAGTTTTGCGCGACCACAATATTCCCGCTTCCCATTTTTGGTACCCGCCCAAATTTTTCGAGTATACTTTGCGCGACGAATGACTATATTGGTCCCGCAAAGTCGTAATTTTTTTTTTTTTTTAATTCCCATTTTTGGTACCAGCCAAATTTTTAGAGTATACTTTGCGCGACGAACTACTATATATTGGTCGCGCAAAGTTGGAAAATTTTTTTTTTTTAAAAATTGGGCATTTTTGGTACTCGCCCAAATTTTTCGGGTATACTTTGCTCGACGAACAACTTTATATTGGTCCCGCAAAGTCGTAATTTATTTATTTTTTTTAAATTTCGCATTTTTGGTACTCGCCAAATTTTTAGAGTATACTTTGCGCGACGAATTATTATATTAGTCGCGCAAAGTCGTAAAATTTTTAAAAAAAAATATTCGCATTTTTGGTACCCGCCCAAATTTTTAGAGTATACTTTGCGCGACGAATTATTATATTGGTTGCGCAAAGTCTTAAAAAAAATTTAAACCTACTAATAAATATATATACTATTAAATTTCTTAAGTGTTATACGTACAAAATAAACAAATTTAAAGCTACTCAACGATCCAACCGTCAAACTTGTTTGTTTATACTTCGAGATCATATACGCCAAAATTCGGAAAAAATAAACATTAAGAGATCAAGTAATGGGACAAAACATTTCGACGGTTATAAAAGAAAAATCAAGATTTAACGGTTATTTCAACTCTGATTTTGATGATTTTTTACAGCTACACTCCTTGACCCTATATGAATACAATGACTGCATTCGATCATCAATTTAAAATATTTACACTAGTGGATACCACAAAATCTTATGTTATATTTAATGAAAGTATAAATAAACTCTTAATTGTTAGTGAATATATTGTTTTGATGGCATACACATTCTATGAAACTAGTTTCAACGATCCAACCATCAAACTTGTTTGTTTACACATCGAGATCATATACGCCAAAAATCGGGAATTTTTTTTTTTCAGAGATCAAGTAACGGGACAAAACATTTTGACGGTTATAAACGAAAAATCAAGATTTAATGGTTATTTCAACTCTGATTTTGATGATTTTTTACAGCTACACTTCTTGACCCTATATGAATACAATGACTGCATTCGATCGTCAATTTAAAATATTTACACTAGTGGATACCACAAAATCTTATGTTATATTTAATGAAAGTATAAATAAACTCTTAATTGTTAGTGAATATATTGTTTTGATGGCATATGTATTCTATGAAACTAGTTTCAACGATCCAACCGTCAAATTTGTTTGTTTATACTTCGAGATCGTATACCCTAAAAATCGGAAAAAATAAACATTCAAAGATCACGTAATGGGACAAAACTTTTCTATGGTTATAAACAAAAATCACGATTTAATGGTTATTTTAACTCCGATTTTGATGATTTTTTACAGCTACCCTCCTTGAACCTATATGAATACAATGACTCAATTTGATCTTCAATTTAAAATATTTACACTAGTGGATACCACAAAATCTTATGTTGTATTTAATGAAAGTATAAATAAACTCTTAATTGTTAGTGAATATATTGTTTTGATGGCATACATATTCTATGAAACTAGTTTCAACGATCCAACCATCAAACTTGTTTGTTTACACATCGAGATCATATACGCCAAAAATCGGGAATTTTTTTTTTTCAGAGATCAAGTAATGGGACAAAACATTTTGACGGTTATAAACGATCAATCAAGATTTAACGGTTATTTCAACTCTGATTTTGATGATTTTTTACAGCTACACTCCTTGACCCTATATGAATACAATGACTGCATTCGATCATCAATTTAAAATATTTACACTAGTGGATACCACAAAATCTTATGTTATATTTAATGAAAGTAGAAATAAACTCTTAATTGTTAGTGAATATATTGTTTTGATGGCATATGTATTCTATGAAACTAGTTTCAACAATCCAACCGTCAGACTTGTTTGCTTATACTTCGAGATTGTATACCCTAAAAATCGGAAAAAATAAACATTCAGAGATCACGTAATGGGACAAAACTTTTCAATGGTTATAAACAAAAATCACGATTTAACGGTTATTTTAACTCCGATTTTGATGATTTTTTTACAGCTACACTCCTTGAACCTATATGAATACAATGACTGCATTCGATCGTCAATTTAAAATATTTACACTAGTGGATACCACAAAATCTTGTGTTGTATTTAATGAAAGTATAAATAAACTCTTAATTGTTAGTGAATATATTGTTTTGATGGCATACGCATTCTATGAAACTAGTTTCAAAGATCCAACCGTCAAACTTGTTTGTTTATACTTTGAGATCATATACGCCAAAAATCGGAAAAAATAAACATTCAGAGATCAAGTAATAGGACAAAACTTTTCGACGGTTATAAACGAAAAATCACGATTTAACGGTTATTTCAATTTCGATTTTGATGATTTTTTACAGCTACACTCCTTGACCCTATATGAATACAATGAACCAATTTGATCGTCAATTTAAAATATAATACATTTAAAATATTATATTTTTCTAACAAAATAATTTTTTTATTTTTTTTGTTTTTATTTTTGTAAAGACTTTGCGAGACGAAGTTTATAAATTCGTCGCGCAAAGTCATGCAAAGATTTTTATTAAAAAAATTATTTTATTTATTTTTGTAAAGACTTTGCGAGACGAAACACACTTCGTCGCACAAGACTTTGTGCACCAAATTTTATTGTTTCGTCGCACAAAGTCATGCAAAGATTTTTTCAAATAAATTTTTTATTTTCTTTATTTTTGTAAAGACTTTACGAGACGAATGACACTTCGTCGCGCAAGACTTTGTGCACCGAATTTTATTGTTTCGTCGCGCAAAGTCATCCAAAGATTTTTAAAAATAATTTTTTATTTTGTTTATTTTTGTAAAGACTTTGCGAGACAAAACACACTTCGTCGTGCAAGACTTTGTGCACCGAATTTTATTGTTTCATCGCGCAAAGTTACTTTGAGGGACGATGTTTTGTCGTCGCGCAAAGATTTGTCGCACAAAGTGACTTTGTGCGACGATTTGTTTTTCGTTGCGCAAAATTTAGTCGCGTAAGACTTTTAGTGACGAATTTTAATTTTCGTCGCTCAAAGTCACTTTGAGCGACGAATTGTGTTTCGTCACGCAAAATGTGGTCGCGCAAGGGGTTTTTTTTACTAGTGTTAGATCACTACACTAGATATTAGGTTATATTTTGATGAGTTATTGACTTATTGAGGTTTGATAAGAGTTTAAATTAGGTTATACTTTGAGGCCTAAAACCTTGTGAATTAAGGAAAGTTTTGAAGCCAATTAAAGGGGTTCTATTTATTTCCTTTTGCGTGAACCGTTCCTTGATGAGCTTAGAGTGTTAGTCAAGTCGGCCCTTGGTGATAAGTAAAGATAACTTGATCTAGCCCTATATAAGCTTAAGGCCCTACTCTCACCAAACACGTTCTCTAACCCTAATCTCATTATAAAGAGAGAGCATAAATAGTTTTTGAGAGAGAGCAGAAGCCTTAAGCCGTTCGTATCTTTGCTTGTGTTGCCAATGTCGTTGAATGGTGTCAGGTATGTTTATATGTATTTCAGTTTTTCATGTGAAAGATCATGGACACATATAGAATCTAACAGTTCGTATCAGAGCACATGGTTACTTACACACACTGAGATCGTTTCAAGCATGCCTATTGCGTTTTCTTTATTCGTTGATGCCATGACTATTTTTAGTTATGTTTAAAGTTTGATGACAGTTTAAACATGTTTTCTAAACACTATGAATGTTAAGGAATATGTTAAAAGCATGTTGCAATTGGTTTTTTCATATCTTCAAAACTTTAAACCTGTTTTTGACCTAATAAACAACCTTAAAACCCCAAAACTGGCCTTATGTCACAGCATAATAGTGATTTTTGTTAGTTACGCCATTCCCTATTCAGAAAGGTATAATTAGTCAAAATTGGATACCGAAAACACCTAAAACACTATTCACATCATTTTTTTGTATTTATTTATGGTTTTCTCTTAGATTGTGATTTGTCTAGTTATGTTTTGTGCTAGATAGGAACTTGCTTTTTGTTCAGATAATCAACAAATTTTTCATAACAAAATCAAACATGAAATACTCAAACCTTAAAGAAATAACCAGAATTGCATCATAACTAAATTACTTGATAAGTTTCTTCAACAAATAGAATCTATCATGTTATCTGTTTATAAGTAATAAGTAATCTCTTGCCACAAAGGTGTGATACTTAATTAAGGAAGCTTGCATATATTACTTGTTAGTTTTGTGATTTAAAGTTAAACTGAAAAAATGTTTCTCTTAACAAATTGAGAATCAGTTTTCTTAGAAAGTACTTATACTTTCTTTTTGCAAATCCTTACAACATCGAATCATTCCTCAATCAATTTCTCGCAAATTGAAACATAGTGGATCAAACTTCAAAAAATGGAAGGTTGATCTTGAAGTTGCTTTCGGAATGAATGAGAACGATTATGCTCTCGCTCATGATATTATACTTAATTCAAGTTATCCGTTTCGTTTATGTAACTTGTAGTACAGCTCCGAAAGCTGAGGAAAAAGGAGAAGCATTTGACATTTAATAGGTGCCACTCGTGTCAACTTTTCACGAATGAGATTTTAGTAAAGAATATAAAGGAGCTAATTAAAAAGCGGAATGAAGATGAGTTGCAACAAAAAAGGTTGAGGCGCAACAACAACGTCGGCTTTATGGAGGACCCAGATGTACACCACTATCTTTAATTCCTATTTTCACCAACTCTTCTCTCTAGTTTTGTGTGAGGTTTGCTTGATCTCCTAGATATGCAAATCTATTCAATACAACATCTTTGTACAGAAAACCTTAAAATTTTAACTATGTGGTTAGTAAAACAGTAAAATAACATTTGGGTGAGAGATTGGCTTAATTTAATTATTTCCACAAACTAACAACTCAGTCACTTGTTTTGTGGATCTCCTGTTGTATATTTGTGGGCAGTGCAATCCAACTTCTCTATGAAGAAATTGTTTATGAGGATAAGACGAGACACAGATGAAGGAAATAGCTTTTGCTTTTCCCAAAAGACATATAATAAGTGTTTGCATGGAGATCATCGCATGGATGCATGCATTAAAGTGTAGGGATGAGTCAAAGCATAAAATTTTTGGTCAAAGACATAATATATGCCAGCAGCCAGCTACCCCATCAATTATAGACAGCAGTACAGACAAGTTCCATGTCGGGTTCTGCTTCGCCATCATGTCCTCCAACCCAACATGCCACTACATTTCTCCTACCAAATGTAAAACATGTACGTACATTTCTAATTAATTTTCTGGTTCTTACCCGATTTGGCGATCCCATCTTTTTTACTTTATGTTTCCAAACCCTGAATATCTTGCATTAGCCGAAAATCCAACTTGTCACTAGATATCAAAGATTTAGAACTGACCCAACGAGTATTCTAGATTGGTTAATCACAAGAAAAGTTATTCTGTTTAATAATAACACCACGTGACACAGTTATATGACATTACGAATTTAATTAAATTTTATAACATATTTTGTTTATGGCTTACATTTTAGGGTTTAATTCCTTTTTCTTTTTTCTTTTTTCTTTTTTCTTTTTTACAAAGAATATTGAAGGATAGAATCGATCACAACATTTTAAGATGAGAAAGACAAAAGCATTTTTAATCTACTTTTTCTCTGCTTCACAACCAAACGGGCCCTAAAGTTTTGTACCTAGCTTGGTTGTCAAGACGTACTCTGAGCATCCATTGGTCAGATTCAGCTTGGAATAACTTCTTGCAGTTTGGGTCAACTCTGTCTCAATTTAGCCAGGCATGACTTGAAATTCTATGTTAACATCAAGTGTTGAATTATTAAAATTGATGGATGATCATTTACACTTTCCCTAGACCTTGTTGAAACTGCATTTAGATTGAAGGGAACAGAATATGCAAATGTAGGATTTGCAAGAAAACATATCTAAGTCATGTCATCTAGTCGTGTTTAAAGAATTAATTCATCAATCACCAATTATCGGAGGACATCCAAAGAGAACCAAAATTTTGAAACATTTCAAGCAATAAGCATAGCTGCCGAGAATAGGAATAAGATGGGTGTCCAAATATAAATCCCTCTAATTGCCGCGAAACCTTTTTCCAAGAATATATACATGATACCATATCTTCATAAGCTAAATTAAGAATCTACCCACTAGCTAGCCTCTCTCTCTCTCTCTCTCTCTTAAGGGACTGACTGATATCACAAACATATCTACCCACTAGCCTTGTACACTTGGATTCATAGACATCCACAGCCATTTTTAATTAGAATCAAGAAATTCGGGGTCATACAAGAAACAGCTTGAAATGAATGCTTCCACCAACTTAGATGATGTTTTGTGCTCTTTTATAATCAAGGGCACAAAGAGAAGGAAACCCATTTGTTGAAATTAGGGTTGGGTGACATACGCATATTAATATTAGTAAAAGAATATGAGAGAGTCGACATTACCACATGAGTGGTTTTGGATGGGTATTGGAAACAAGGACATATTGAAGGCCTAAATGACATCATGGGGTTGAAATGAAAGATTTTTGTATTGGATTTGTAGGATCAATGGGAGAATTTTAAGGTTAGGAGGTTAGGTGATTAGGTGGAGAGGAGACCAAGTTGGGCAAGTGTTTAGAGAGGATCTTTGTCATTCTCTCGCGACACCATATGGGTGTGTTCCCAAAATTTTAATAAGCACAAAACAAAAACTCACTTCAACTTGTATATTAGTCTACAGTTTCCCTTGTATATATGCATACATTGTCTTCCAACTCATTATTTCCTAGCTTGTGTCTCCCCCTAGCTCCTAGCCCCTGATCTGCAACCTACTGCTGATGTGTATATGTGCCTACTTGCCATTTCTTCTCTTCTACCTTTTTCAAACGATATTAATTACATCAAATTTATTCATTAAATACCTTAACATAACTCAAATTGAAGCGTGGCCAGCTTCTAATGATATAGATAATATATTTTAGTAGGCAACAATATGCCTTATAGGTTTTTAAAGTACATATATATATTTGTCTACTTTATTTGCGTACTCCCTTGGAGACGCTCTTAGCGTATACATGTTACCGGTTTAATAAATTAGGTATAAAAAAAATGTACTTCTCTGTTCTCATGAAAGCTATGAGTGCACGCAAAGGGGCCCTATTGTAGCTTTGCCCCGGACCAGCTCTCGCTCACAAGACACACACATATACATAACAATATATAATAATAACAATTTGGTAACCAAAAAATAAGTGTATCGTGAGAGTATATGATTAATTAAAATTAAGAACAAACTTCAATTTAATAATATTTCTCTTGCCAATATTGAAATAGGTTTCAAGTTGACATCGCATTAATTTGGTCATCGCATTTTCTTTATCATCACTGGACATAGACAGGATTAGTTTTACTAGCTCAACCAGGGATGAAATATATAATCCAACAAGCATCATCATGTTCATACATGGGCCTAGCATTTCCAAGACACAGTAGTTTGGAGCAGTAGTTTGGAGCCCAAACATTAAATTTTATTCTCCCTTAATTATATACGTGATATATTTTGCGATATATATATATATATATAATAAAAGAGTGTTCTTCAAATAAAATTATTTGAGGGATTCCTCAATAGAAGAGGACTGTGTATATATTTCTCTCTATATTAGGTGATGAGCTTTTGTCAAAATCTAAACAGTGGTATTAGGGAAAATCTAAACATATAACAACATGTTGGACCATGGCGCACATGGGTCGATTGCTACTTCAGAAATGCAATTAATGGAGGCAAATGGTGAATTGAGAGGTGTAAGGCGAGCTCTTGGTGCAGATAGTGATAGCATCTGATATGAGCTCAGTGGAGTAGTGGGTTTTAGAAGAGAACAGGTTTAACAGTACTGGTAGTGGAAGCTTGATTATAACAAATGCACTCATTGGCAGACATTAATTTATATTGATATATATGTTCACAACTCTTGCATCCTCTTGTATTTGGCGTACAGAAGAGACATATAGTTGACATTATTATTCTTAATATTCATGGGGTCCAAGATTACATTGTCCATTTTGGTTGTCATCCAATGAACAACTTAATATAGGATATGTATAATCACCCGCACACCATACGTATTAGATAAATCTGAATGTTTTGTACTCATGAGATTCCATATGTGCGTTTTATCATTAGGTTGAATAAATTTCTTCAAATTACTTGAATAGTCAAGCGTTTAATCGTATATTCACTTTCTTAATTGCCATTTTGCACTTTTTTGTGAGTTTTAGAATTTTAAATATAATTAATTTAAGATGAAAAACTGAGAATGTGAATAATGTGGTTATTCTTATGATATATATGAATGGTACCAATCAGTGTATCTTCTTGATTCATCATGCTTTCTCCTTTAGTTATATTATAACATAATTCAATGAAAACTAAGAGTGTGAATAACAACCGCTAATGATATGAAAGTACTGATTTGCATGATTCATCATATTTCCTGCCTTAGTCATATTATAGAATAATTCTCTTGTGACCAAAGAAAAAGTTGTATGATCATGAATTTAAAGTTCAGTGAAGTATATGCTTGGCATTTCATTGGAAAAACTTTATGTGGGTACCCCCAACCCAACTGCAAGATATTGGTGGGGGATATTGGTCCTATGATATTATGATGGTGCCTGGTTGGGTGCAAGCAAAGTCAATTTGATCATGAAACAGCCAGCTGTAACAAGTCATTATTAAAATATGATGTATTTGTGTGTGTGTGTGTTTGTCACAGAGAGAGAGAGAGAGAGAGAGAGAGAGAGAGAGTTGTGTTCCCAAAGTCTATCTTCTGAACAAGTAAATCACGGCCCAGAAAAATCTTACCCAGTATTAATGATTTTCAAGGACGACTAAGAAAGAACGAGAGGGTCAAAAGCGAAGTACCCAAATCCATCAACTTTTCAAAAGGCAATGAGATAATGGTAGTGATGATATATATATTATCCTGATATCATATCATGGAGATCATATAATGTTAGACAATCATATGCTAGCCAAAAGAGTTGGAGAATATATACTATAGGTTACCAATGTATGTCAAGACCTTCTGTAATCAAACCTCTGATAGTCGTATGTTCAATTCGCTCCTCTCCCAATATCGCTTTGTTTATATTTTTTTATTTATTTTTCAAATGTAACAAGAGGAGCACTCATGGATGCTTTCACTTCTGTCCCAACAGAGACAAATAGGCCTGTTAAATTGGGTTTGTAAATCCTTGCAATAATTGAAAGGATTAGAGAGAAGGGAGGCCCTCTTCAAAATCACTCCAATTGATGCCCTTCTCATAGGGCCAGCCAAGGCTTTACATTTTATGATGTGAAACCCAACTTTTTGTTGGGCAACTTAATGAGTTGGACCTTCTTCGTGGGTTGTGTGTAGACTGTAGCACAAATTTGGTTATGGCACTACACTGCTTGGGTCGACCTCAGGAAACCCTGCCTCCTTTATGCAGAAATTAAGAGGCAGTTGGAATGCAGTTCCTGAAACAAACTATATTAACTGGTATGACCACAAACTTGATCGTTGAATTGAAAATGTCTAGTTCGTAAATTACAATTTCATAATCCCCTTCTAAAACAAAGCATCCATTTCAAACTCCAACCACAATTTTTTGTTTTTTGTTGGACCTCAATTGTCTCTCCCTTTGCTTATAATTTAAAAGCTTAAAAGATTTTTAGTTTTTCTATTTATTGTTAATTTGTTTTGGGTTGAATGCTCACATTTTATTATAGAATGCTATTGAGGTGTTGAGCGCAACAATCCATGTGCTTTCAGTCAAACAAAGTATATGGGAATTTTCAGATATTTCATATATGCATTCTTCTCCAATATGGATGTATTTATAAAGAAGTACAAAGACGTGTTAACCCTAAATACGATAAGAAATAAATCTAAATTACAATATGACTAAATAAACTGGTAAGTAACCAAAATCCTAACTTGATAAGGACTCACCAACACTTTCACATCACCTAATGTGTGTGTTGTTCACGTGACAAGCTTAAATGATGCCAGATGTGTGGGGGCGTGTTGATAGTCTAAATTTCGATATCCCCTTGACTAAAAGTGTAAAAGATCATCTTGAGCATTTGCACTCATTGCCAATTAATTTTTGATTGAATGCTCACATCATAATATTTGGTACTCTCAAATAATGTTATTTTCACAACATAGAATTTCTCACCATCTTGAGCATCTGCAACCATTGCCAATTGATTTTTTATTGAATACTCACATTGTAATATTTGGTACTCTCTGATAATGTTATTTTCACAATCTCTCTCTCTCTCTCTCATATAGTTCAATTCCTTTCTTGCAACACATTTTGAGAAATCCAGGTCCAACTTGTAATAAAAATATCACTGATCTATATCACCTATGAATTGTGAGCGATTAGCATGATTCCCATTGGTTGGTGCTCAAGACTGGCACATCTATCTACTTATCCTCAAATAGACAATAGCCGAAATAAATAAATATATATATTTTTTATATGGTTTTACATAATTTGGTTTCTCTCTTCGACAGAGATTCCTCTGTATATATTATGCTCCCTAGCGATTATTTCATGGACCAGGTGTGAGTGGTGGATATATATCTGAGTTATTGTAAAGTCCAGTTCCCCCTATTTTGATATCAAGCTTTTGAAACCTTCCATCTTTTTAGGAGGACCACCTGCAGTAGGAAAAGGGCCTCTGTGATAAGCCATGAATGGAACCTGTCGAAGAGTCGTCTTAGATGCTGAATCTGCATATATCACAGATTGGTGTTGAAGAGGACCACTTCTAACTATAAAGTTAAAGAGACCCCAAGATTTGTTGCCTTTTTCAACAAATAATCACCGGCCAAACATGTCCCAATCAATTTCAAATAATATATATACCAAAAACCTAGGCAATTTGGTTGTTAATGGCAGCTTTCTCTTTACAGAATTAGTTTTCATGGAAAATTTATGTGGGGTTGTGATTGTTACATAGAAGAATGACACGTAATATCTTTTAGCTGGATTGTTCTGCCACTCAACAATATTATGTGACAGTATATATCAACCATATTTAAATTTCAATGATTTAATTGACTGATAAATATTAATGAATGTGTATATACTTTAACTCACTGATTTCTGATTTCATGTAAAACTCATAATAGCTAGCATAATGTGCAATAAAATTCATTCTCCACAATGTCATGCTCTTTGAGGCACGTACTAATAATTGTTTTGATTTTCAGCAATCACAATACCACTCCCTCCCTATATAGTCTCACTCCTCAGTCTTGTTTTGATTCCGAAAGTGTTAATAAACACCGAAATGACCTAATTGGGAGAGATTTCCATTCTTTCCACTCCCATTTCAGGTTAGTACGTAGACTGTTACCAACTGATTTGAGAGTGGTATTCAAGGTTTCTCCACCTGTTGCCAACTGAGTTGAACAAATAGACAACCAAGCCCCAAAAGTTTGACTTGGAGATAGCTCAATCAAATATATTCCCTCAAATGGAGAGATAGGAAAGGAAGAAATGAATAGGTTTTGATATGTACCTCCTAGAGCTATCGTTTTTCTTTCTCTTATTTGAAGTATACCTGCCAAAAGTTTCTGCTAATATTTGGCTCACCCTACGACCTAAATGATAATGCTACAGTTGTGACAGATTAGAATAGATATATTCTAAGTGATAATGCGGGCACTACTACGTACACATCTCTTTATCTTATCACCAGAGGTTACTGGACCACTGCTACACATCTTTTTGCTACTTCACCTGAGTTTCTACCATCAAATAAAAGTAAAAAAAAAAACTGGCCAATGATTCACTGCTTAGAATAGAACGTTAGGCTCCTACGTACCAATCAACTGACACAAAACCCCCAATCCTATCCTATCCAAGTAGAAAACTTGCAGCACCTGTTGACTATCTCCTTAATAATGCATTTTACATGCAGAAACAAACAACTTCATTGTAATATCTATACATATATCAGGGTACGGGGCACAGGTAGCCAGCTACAAGTTTTGGAATGTTGTTCAGAAGAAAGATCCGAAAACCTAATTCCAAAGATCTGAAAATTTAATACAAACAAGTAACATCTCTGCTCTGCATGAAAGACCCGATTACCCAAGTACATCCTCTTTGGCTCTTTGCTTTGTCCTAAAGATCCTGTCAGTGATCACCAATTCACCCTCATCTTGTGATCAATCATATCCTTAGCAGTACACCCCTTTGATATTAATAAAGGGTTTTATTTGATGTCTACCACACAAAAAATGAAAACAAAAGAAAAGAAAAAAACTTGAGAGAGAGAGTACATCCATTTTCTTGATGGGTTATTACTTATGAGGGAAAAAATATAGTAGATTCAGTAATTATCTCAGCTACAATTAAATCCACATATAAGAAATCTAAATATTAGATATGGATGAATTTGTGGATCAAAGTACGTAATTACTAGCCAAGCAACTATGAGTAAATGACAAGTTTTAGTACGTAAACTGTGAATACATGTAATTATATGTAAACTACACTTTTTAGTTAAATTCAAGCGCTTTGATTCACGGGGAAAAATTTGAAATTATTATTAGAATGTGAGTATTCCATTCAAAATCACTTGACAAATAATACAAATCTCCATATTTTTTAAGCTCTTAAGCTAAACTTTCATCATTTCGATGTGGAATATTCTCAACAGTTCCAACAAATATTTGAATTTACAACTTTTAAACTCTTGATATGTAATGATATTTATATTTTACAATTCCTTATGCTCGTTCTTTTTACCACTTAAATCTATGTGGGTTTGAAAATAGGAAAAGGGCTAAGAGAAAACCATGAGGTGAAAGATGCATACCAGAGTCTGATCGGAGAGTGAAAGTGGCCAATAATGATCCGTAAGTTTTTCATCTTTCAATATCTATTTTTTCTTTCGAGTACTTTTGTTGTCTAATGTGCTCCACTCTGACCTTTTGTGCTCTCTCTCTCTCTCTCTCTCTCTCTCTCTCAATTTAACCTTAAGCAAATATCCGAATAAGACATTTCACCTATTTACCAATAAAAATTCTTTACCTCAAACTATAATAAAGTAGTACAAACTACGTTATTTGTTTTTTTTAGCACATTGTACATTTGAGGAGAGGGGTGTTTACACAAATATTCATTGGGTGCTTAGGAGTTTCGAACTTCTGCTCACATAAGTAGAGGGGAAAAACTCAACCAACTAAGCTATACCCCACTTGCACTAACTACGTTTTCTTTTGTTTTTAACTACTTGGTTAGACCAAAAAATTTCTCGGGTGTTTGTTTTTTATTCTTCATTTTTTGTCCTTTTTGGTCACCCAATTTATAAAAATATTATTATTATTATTATAAAGTGTTTGCGATATTTATGAAGATTAAGTTGTACAAAATAACAATACAATGATAGAAATATAATCAGGGCAAATAAGATAATTCATTGCAATGACATATAGGTTCTGGCTCTCCGCCATTGTGGACTGGGATCAAATCTAATTAGAAGTCTTAAACTTGAGACATGTACTTGTTGATTACCAAATCATTTTTTCCCAAACTATACACAATTCTGAAAATTTGACCTTTCAAATTCCTCTCTCTCTCTCTCTCTCTCTCTCTCTCTCTCTCTCTCTCTCTCTCTGTGCTTGTACCTTGAGATTCTTCAGTTGTGTGGCTCCAAAATGAGACGAATCGTGCCTCATTTCTCATTTTGGCTTTATAGATTCGCCAACTGGCTTATGGCTCCACTCCATCGCTCTCCACTACTACTATTTATAGGCAAAGCACCCAAGCCATTTCTTGCACATATACCATCCCTAGCTTCCCCTATAACCCTGCAAGCTACACATATGCACCTTTCTTCTTCCCCTTTTTCTTTATTTACACAGCCCTTGAAACCTTTCCATTAGTTGTAGAAGTTGCGTAAATTAGTATTTGACTAGCTTTGGGTTGTTTGATTAAATCATTAATGGGGTCCCTCCAAAAACACAACTCTTCCTGGACACCAAAACAGAACAAACTCTTTGAAAGAGCACTGGCCTTGTACGACAAGGATACCCCGGAGCGGTGGCAAAATGTGGCCAAGGCTGTTGGTGGGAATAAAACAGCTGAGGAAGTCAAGAGGCACTATGACATCCTTCTAGAAGACCTCAGGCAAATTGAGTCCGGCCACGTTCCTATTCCCAACTACAAGTCCTCCTATGGTGGTGGTGGTGGCGGCCGCGGCAGCAGCAGCAACATTAATGTTGATGAAGAAGAAAGGTACATGACATCCTCTATCTTTTTCTTGTACATGCAAGATGGAGTGGTTGGAACAATGATGCCCTAACAAATTTTAAAATCATTTTTTATTTTGTCAAGTGAATTTTACTAGAACTATTTTTGTTTTCGAAGTTTACACATTCTTAATAGCATTTTTAATTTTACTCAGTATGATATTTGAACCGTCTTTCTGACCACATTTAGCTGATGGCCTGATGCATTTACACCATGCCAATAGGGCAAGCATTTGGATATTTCGGAGAGATTAATATTTGTTCTTATTTGTTTCGTACACATTGCTTGCTTGCTTTGCAGGCTTCTGAAGTATCTTAAATTGCAGTGAAGTCCAAGTCAATTGCCACCTTTTCATGAAAAGGTTGACTACATGTCTCCCTAAAATAAAATGTCCCTCTTTATATGTTCATCTCTCTCTCTCTCTCTCTCTCTCTCTCTCTCTCTCTCTCTCTCTCTCTCTCTCTCTCTCTCTCCACAGTGTAATTGATGTTCAAAAAAAGAGGTTAATGAAAATCTGAGGAAAATTCATAGATGTGATCAATACCACAAGCAAAGAGATGTGCATCAAGTCAAAACACATATTGCACCCAAGAGCTGCTATAATAATAATTTTTTTTATTTCCTATCAACATTGACCAACCAAATCAAGCTGGCAAGTCAACTTTATAATAATACTAAAGCAATGTGGAGTCATTCTGTAGCGAGGACCTCATATTAGGCCTGTCGATGAGGTCCTATCTCTCAATCGTTGAATTTATCTAACTAATTTAATCAAATGCTTAAGAAATAAGGTCTCATCTAAAGGCCTCACTATAGCATTCTTGAAGAAAGCAATGTGATTCCTCGACGTGAATCGCTTTGAATCAAAATATTCCAAGTAGGTAAGTGAAATGGAAAAACTTGGCCCTCTGCTCGGCCCAAGCTTAAAATTTCAGCCTGAGAGTTTGGGCTGGGTTGAAGCTGAAATTATTTATTATATTTTTGCATTTCACTATGGGTTTTTGCTTGCTATTGCATATTAGGCCGAATTATAATTAATTAGTTTGAGGCTTCAATGGATCCCACCATCCAGCCCGTTTAACATTAAGGCTAGGTCCAGCTTCTATAAAGGGCATTCATGTCTTTTCCCCAGTTAACATCACCAAATGATGGTATACATGATGTGCCCAATATTAAGAAACACTTTTTCACATGTCAGTATGTGATTGGTTGGAAATAGCAAAACTGTGTTCTTCTCGTTTCATACAAGTTTTTCTGCCCAATATGAGGTATAGTTGTTATAAATTATGTACACTTGTAATATCATATCGACATGCAACATTCCTCGCATTACTCAATAATTTCCTGCAACTTATTATTCTCAAATTAATTTGAGCCTTAAAGTATTCCCCATACTCAGCAAGCAGCTTCAAATCCCAAAGAGAGTAGAGAAGATAGTTTCCTATTCATGCAACACAGTTCATATTGATACCTTCCTACCAGTTGAGATTTTAGGTCCCCATGAATTTAGCAGCAGTCTCCATAAATACCAAAACCACAGTACAAATTATATGTTTCCAACTAACACTCTTAAACTCTCATTAGTTCTTAGCAAAAAGCAAAAAAAAAAGGGTCTCCTCAGTCTTGGTGCGCATCTTTTGAAAAAGAAGCAAGAATTTCCTTGAGCTGCTTGTTGTAAACGAAGGGTCTTTCCATTTGAACAAGGTGGCCTGCCTCCTCTATAGACTGCAGTTTTGCGCTGCCTCCCAATTGCCTGTAAATATCAGGGTTTCAAATCAATTATATGTTAAGTCTAAAAGATTTCTATGCACTATCACAAATTCAATTATTTCAGCCAGTTGTTGTTTTGTATCGAAGTCAAGGTCTACGAATGTATTTGAATCCATTCCACAAGGTAGAATAACGTACATTCTTAGGTTCCTGGCTGTTTCCATGTTGAAAATTTTGTCATTCTCTCCCCACAAAAGATGCACTCTCTGCAAGAAAATGAATCATTAGACTATTAAAGAAATATGAGTACTCCTATGCTAGCTAAATTTTTATCACCAAAAAATATGACAGTTTTTTCGTTTATTCAAAAATAAGCTCCCACTAAAATACAAAGTGTCAACAGGAGTCTAGCCCAATGAAAATGGGTATTGACTTGCAGACCAATGGTCTCAAATTTGAACCGTCATGGCTCCTTGGTAGTATGTATGTGAGAAACCCCCGTCGTCCCTTTGTAGTTTATCGCTTGTATTAAAAAAAAAGTTGCACACTAACTAGTAACATAGTATGTACATGTATGCTGACAAATAATTTAGTAAACAAATTTGGTGAACCTGATATCAAAGAAAATTGATGCAAATACCCACGTTTGTCAAAACTAGAAGGATATTGATGCAATAAATTTGAGCCTAGCTACATATAATTGTCATGTTATAGCTTCGAGACTGTCGTCCCCCAAGAAGTACAAAAATCTGGTGACATGCCGTTATGATCATAATTGAAGAACACTGTACAAAACTTCAAGTTATTTGGGGACAAGCTCAAGAACAACAAACCTGTGGAAAATCAGCAATAGTAAAGTCCTTGTCATCAACTACCAATGCCTCTAGAAGTTCTTCCTTCTCCTTTCTGTTGCCAAACATAACCTGCAACCATTCATGGATCATTGAAATGTTTTAGGCCACCAGACCATTTGCCTGAAAATATTTGTACTAATAAATGATTAATTAAAAGCTTTACCTCAAAGCAATCTTTGTAAATCCAATCAGGGAGATGAGGAAACTTGTAAGCAGCAATTTCAAACATATTTCTCACACCTTTGACCGAGTCAGGAAGCAAGTAATCAGGCCAGCATTTGAACCCAAGTCTCTCAAGAGAAGCATCGCTGATGGATCTGGTCAAAGCTAAAACTGAACAAGTCGCCACAATTGACTCAACCAAATTGGGGTACAACTCAGCCATTTTGAACCCAACTATCCCACCATAGCTCAACCCCACCAAGGTGCACCTCTCCACCCCCATCTTCTTCAAACCCTTGGCAACACACTCGGCTTGAAACTCCGGTGACCTATCCGATTTATCTGTGATGGATCCCCCGAAGAAGAGAAAGTCCGGGACATAAACGGCGTAGTTTTTGGCCAAAGATAGCACTTGAAGTTGCCATGTGAAAATACCATCCATTGCAAAGCCATGAAGGAACACCACTGCTGGCTTCGATTTCTTTGGTGTGTTTTCAATTTTGTTGGGGATATTACTAGAGACCCAGAAGTTCATGATCGTTCCTGGCTCTATTTCGACAGTTTGGGGTCTCACCCCAACTAGTTTCATAATCCCATGCAGAATAAACTTGTATACTGAAAAAATGTTCACCATCTCTCTCTTTCTCTCTCTGGTGCACACAAAGAGAGACTAAATGCAGTGTTAACTTTATAAGACTTGTTGGCAGCCAGCAAATGTGAATTATTTCCACAATCTTTTGTTTATTTTAAAAGGGTTTTTAACTGTAGAGGTCCCTGAACTTTACCTCAAGTTGTGATTGGGTCTCCGAACTTTATTTTTAGGCAAGTAGGTCATCCAACTCTCTCATCCGTTCCAATTCAATTTGGCCGTTAATTTCAGGGCTAAAACCGTCCATTTTAATTAAAATATTTTAAAATTTAAAAATTGGAAAGAAAAACAGGAAAAACAGGAAAAAATAAATAATTAAATAAATAAATAAACTTAAAAATAAAAAATCCAAATCCAAATCCCTCTCTCTCTTAGCTCTCCCCTCTATGTCTCTCCCTCTCTCCCGCAACCCATTCCCCCTCCTCCTTAGCCCACCCCCTCAAAACCCAGATCCCAACCCAACCTGTAACCCACCCCCCATCTCCCAACCCGCAGAACCCAGAACCCACCCGCAACCCCATCCCCTCAAGCTCTCCTCCTCCGCTGCCGCTGTAACAGCGGCGGCGCCCTTGGCGCCAGAATGAACGCCACCGCAGTCGCCAGCTACGCCATGGTGTTGGTCGACGTGGCCAAATCCAACGCCGTCAGCTTCTGCAACTGCTTCGCTATCTACGCCAGGTGCTGCGACTCCAGCTTCACCACCGAGCTCACGATGGCCAGCTCTGTGTCCGTGATTTTGTTGTAACTCCAGCTTCACCGACGAGGATGTTGAGGAAATTGAAGGTGTGGGGCTGGAGGGTGGAGGACTCGGCGATTTGGTTGAAGACCTTGCGCTTCTTGTCGAGGTCGATGGCTTTCAGATCACTTAGCAGTGGCGTCCTTGTACAAGTTCTGCTCGGAAAGATAATTTACAGCTTTACCACTGGGAAAGTTTTTGTACCTTATTATTCTGAATGTCAAGCCAAGCTTCATGATGCAGAATGTTGAAGGACAAATATGACAAGGAGCATTTTGCAACAAATGGCAGAATTTTTTTTTTAAGGAATGTAAAGAATATAAATGCGTCCCAAGGACCCAATAGGATGAGTTGAAAGAGCGAAAAAAATTCTGAAACAGTGATGGGAAATTGAAAACAAATAAAGAGTAAAAGAGCTAAAAACTAAGAAACCACAAAAGATGGGTTTGATGAAGAAGTTAAAGACCGATGGCTGATCAACCAAGGTGGTTGGTGTGAGTGATTTGGCATTTTCATTCCTTAAGAGAGGTCAGAGGTTCGATCATTGCCCTCGTATGGAGTCACCACTTTGGCCAGCACTTTACCTCTTATGGGTTGACCCAGTGTGAGCGGGGATTAGTCTGAGTTGTGGTTCCCATCCAGGACCACCTCTTGGTTCAGACAAAAAAATAAAGACTGACAGCTAATCCAAGCTTGGTGGTTGGGTTCACTGTGAGATATGGAAACTCTGGGTCGAAGCTGCGTGAAGTAGCTTGAGGAGATTGCGCTTTCCCCCTCTCTTCCAGCCCCAAATTGGATTTTGTCTCAAAACGACGAAAACTCCGATATACCCCTCACAATAAGAGCACGTGTCATTCAGACGGTCAAACTCGACGAATTCTGTTACGATAGGACTCAATTGAAACTACTTGTCGAATTAAAGGATGTAATTGCCTCAACAAAAAAAAAAAAAAAAAAAAAGCTCAAGGACCCAATTGCAATTGGGGGCAAAATTCAGGAACATCTACAGTTAAAACCCATTTTAAAATGACAACTGACAGATAATGTTTGGAGATATAATATACTGTGCATAGTGATCATGACAGTGAGATATGACAGCAACATTAATGTAAAGACATAATCAATTTCGTAAACCTTATTATATTATATAAATAATTATGTTTGATTTGCAAAGCAATCTATGCATGTGTTTTTGCTTGTAGAATGTCAACCACATCAATGAGATGGATAAAATGGTCAAGACAGTGAGTTCGCTCCCATACAGTTAAGTTTGAACCCCCTTCACATAAATTAGATCAATTTAAAATAGATTATCGCTCGTATAAAGAAAAAACTCATTCTTCTCTTGATTTGTTTTTTCAATGCATGACTCGTGTGTTATTGAATGTTGTTCGCACCATCTGGAAGAAATAGAACGGATATATATATTCCTAGACTTAGGAGGGATTCGAATATATGAAAATGAAAACAAGATTTACCAAGTTTGGAGCTAGGCAAAGCCGATCCTGGGTTTTCTAAGGCCCAAGGCAAGTTTTCTCAAGTGTGCCCTTTTATACAAATTAAACACTAAAATTAAAAAAGAAAAAATCAACTAATTAATTTTATTAAAATTATAAGAATTTACAAAAAATAAGGAAGAACACTTTAGGGCCTCGTTAAAACCTTATTTAGGGAAAACCCAATGGGACAAAACTCCAAATGAAAAAAAAAGAGTACCCCGCATTGTAAACATTGCATTCAAAAACAAAAACCACATATTTGAGTCTACATGATTTTCCCATGTTTTGTCGATCCTTGTTTTATATTATATTATATAATTAATAAATAATAATTGACTTTGCTTCCTTCCTCAATACGTTTCTTGAGATTGAGAATATTAAAAGTGATTGAAGATTGATTTGGCTTCCTCTTTGGTACAAGTACAGTTTGGTTTCTCTCTTTTATTTTTAATTTTTAATTTTTTTTATATAAACATATACACAGGCTTTAAAAAAAATTTGGGCCCCCCTTAGCTTTGGGCCTCAGGCTGTAGCCCTGGTAGCCTTGGGCCAAGGTCGGCTTTGGCAGGGCCAGTCCTAAGTTTTCAAAGGCCTAAGGGGAAAATCTAAAGTGTGCCCTACACACATTTATCACTAACACTAGTATACTTCTGGCTTTATCAACTAAGCATTGGTTTTTTCAAGAAAGTATTTATTCCAAAATGTTTTTAGACTTTGAGCAATGTCTTCCATATTCCTAAATAATGAAAACAAATAGATATCATACCAGTGAGTCAAAGAATTTCAAGAATGCCAATATTAGGGGTGGGCATTCAAACCGGCAAACCGGAAATCCGAGCCGAACCGCACCGAAAAAAACCGAGTTGACCAAAAAGTCAACAACCAGTCAAAAAACTGAACCGGACCGGTTGGGATCGGTTTTGGTTCCGGTTCCACATCTTCAAAAACCGAACCGGGCCGAACTGGACCAGTCAGATTAAAATATATATAATTTAAATATATAATTATATATTTTTAAACCTCTCCACACCAAGCCCAACTTCAAAAATAAAAATAAATAGACAAGCCCAATTCCATTTTTTAACCATCTCACCAGGCCCAACTCTATTTCTTAACCAAGCCCAACTCTTTATATTCATTTTTACCACTCTCCCTCAACAATTTCTCATACCCTAGCCGTCCCCTCCATCATCTCTCTTTCCAAAAGTTTTTTTTTCTTCTTATTCTTCTTCTCTCCTCTGCCAGACTTCTCCTCTTTGTATTTATTTTTTCCTTTCTTCTTCTTCTTCTTCTTTTCTCTCCTCTCTCTCTGCTGCCCACTTTTCTTCTTCTTTTTTTCCTTTCTTTTTTCTTCTTCTTTGTTGCATTCCTAAGAGGACACAAATTAATGTGCAAACAACCAATTAAAAATACCCGCAAGTGCACGAATCTAATGAAGTATAGATTATGTAAGTACGGGGTCGATCCCACGAAGAACTTGTCGGCTTCCTATAAGTTCTAATTTGAGTACGTAAAGAACACTTAATTGACACACCACAAATGCAAAATGGAAACTAAAAATGAGTAAAAAAGTGTAAAAGAAATGAAAAAATAGAAGAAAACTAGAGAAAAACACAAACAGCACTTTCTATCACCCTTTTATCACCATTTGGACAGATTCGTTTCTCTATTTTTCCAGTTTCGACCTTTGTCCAGTGTTTTGCTTATAACTTTCCAACCGTACGTCCAAAATTCACGTTCTTTATACGGTTGGATTCAGCACAGAAAATGGAAGAACACAACGCGGACCAAAAGTCCAAAACAATTACGGAAACAAATAAAATTCAGTAACAAAGACACACCACGTGTCGAACACACAACTCACACACACATTGGGGGGGGGTTTTGATTTGTTTCAAGTGACCTATTTCTATTGCAAGAAAGTAAATGGACTTTGAATTTAAATGAGAATTGCAGAGATGAAATATCAAAGAGTGGAATTAAAAAGTAACAAACACTAGGGTTTCGGAATCCACCCTAAACAATTCTACCCAAATTCATGAATACTCAAGTGATGAACTCTAAACGTGTTGATGAAAATGTTCGCAATCAAGGCCATGGGTCGTGGCTCAAGACGCATTGATTCTCTCTAATATACGTAAAGTGCATGGTTCGTGCTACAATACTTGTGCCCTCCTCATAACCGAACCTAGGTATGGTTCGTACTTTGATTCAATTACAAGGAGAACCCATTAAGTTCAAAGAGAATATGAACATCACAAGAATCCTAATAGCATGGTGTTTACATTAGGTATTCAAGAAACCAATTCACATGGATGATTCTTACTTCATCCATTTATTGCTTAGGATAACATGAAGATACACATAATCCCAACAATCTCAAGAAGCATGCTTTCAAAGATGGCCAACCAAGGAAAAACACACATCAAGGATAGATTAATTTGGTGAATTGGAATTCATCAACAATATCTAGAAATTCATACACTCAAGTATCAAAACAATAAGGTAATCATGTTTAGGGCTTCAACCTAAGCCCTAGCTATAGAGTTTAGTTGCTCATACTTATTTCAAATACAAACTCAAAATGAAATTAGAAAGAGTTTACAGATTTTCAGAAAATGATGAAAGCTTCAAGATCATCAATGGTGGAAGTCTTCTTCTCCACTTTTCTTGGCTGCACCTTGGCTTTCTCCAAGCTCCAAAAACTCTCCAAAATCTGCTCTCAATGTGTAGAATTAAGAATTGAATTGGCTTCCCACGTTCAAAACCTCTCCCACTTCAGATTGCACTTCCCTTTGCTCCTTTCCCCATCATTTCCAGCTCACACTTTTAATATAAAACTCATTCTTTCCTCTAAAGCCTTTGCCCATTGTCCCCTTGCCATGATGAAGCTTTGACTTCACAAAGATGCCAAAAGCTTCAGAAAATATCTCATTTACAAAGGTAATTCCTTGTTACCAAGAGTTATGGTAACAAGAAATTAAGATGACACAAAGGAGGTAAAAGCTGGCCAAATCCGGATTTCCAGAGCTGTGGTAACATGCTGGATTGGTTGGATAGGCAATACTTGTCCAATGGAGCTCAAATTTGGATATGTTGTAGTTAACATCCATTGGAACAAGTCTCATGAAGATCATGACCTCATCCGAGCACCAGAGCATGTTGATCCCAGGCCAAGAAGTTGACCTACGAAAATGAACAAAAACAGAATTTATAACTAATAATGCACTTTTAGCTCATTTTCATCCCAACCAAGGTAAAATCTAAGAAAACACAAAAAGGAAGTAAAAAGCTATAAAATGTCAAGAACTAACTCAAAATAGTGGGTGAATAACATGAAAAATCATGTGTAAAAATGAACCGAACATTCTTCTTTTCTCTCCCCTGGCTGCAACTTTTCTTCTCTTTTTTTTTTTTTCTTTCTTCTTCTTTTTCTCTACTCTGTACTGCCGACTCTTTCTTCTCCTTTTTTTTTCTTCTTTTTTCTCTCCTCTGTGATGCCGACTCTTTCTTCTCCTTTTTTTCTTCTTCTTTTTTCTCTCCTCTGTGATGCCGACCTTGTATTTTCCTCACCCCCTCTTGCTGCCGCAGCACATCCCCTGTACCTCCATCGCATTCCACTGGCTCCAGTCCCCGCATGCATCCGAGCCCAGCTACCTGCACGAGCCAGCATAGCTCAGCTCTCTCCCTAGAGTCTCTCTCCTTCTCTGAGCATGCTGCCAAGACAGCATCTTGTAGATCTTGGGGTGGTTTCATTAAACAGCGAGATTGTAGATCTGATGTAGATTTGGGAAAAATTAAAAAAAAAACAAAAACAGAGCTGGGATTGCAGATCTGATGTAGATCTGGGAAAAATCCAAAAACAAAAATAGAGTTGGGATTGTAGATTTGGGAAAAAAAAAAAAAAAGAGCTGGGATTGTCTGCCGGTCCAAACTGGGAAAATCGAAACCGAACCGGATTTGAACAGGTCCAGATTGGTTCGGTTCAATAACTAAATTTTTATTAAAACCAGACCGAACCGAACCGCATGTACAGTACGGTTTCGGTTCTAATTTTGACTAAAAACTGGTCAAAACCGGACCGTGTCCACTCCTAGCCAATATCAAAGAATTTCTTTTAAAACTCTCGTAATGGATCCTTTGTTCCAAAAGTTCATATTCATCTCAGTATCCTATTCCTAAATTATGGAAAACAATGTTTATTTAATTTTGATTCATCTTACAAGAAAAATAGGAAATTACCCAGGTTATTTTCGCAGAGGAACAATTCCAAGAGGAAAGCAAGGTTTCTATTTGAAAAGAAAACCCCAAGAATAGTACATATATTAGTGATTCAAAGAATTCGAATGAATCAATCCAAGAAAACCCCATAATTAAAATGACTTAGAAGTGGAATCGATAGAGAAAAAAAGCAAATCACGCATAGTTATTTTTTGCAGAGGAGGAAACCGAAGAGTAAAACATAAACGAACTTATCATCATTGGCATCAGGAAGAAATTCGGTAAGAGTTCTTGTCATTGGCAGATTGGGAGGAGATAGGATAGGAGGTCTAAGAAACGATGTGAAAAATCTACAAACAAATAAATAAATAAAATCATATTTTCCTTTGAAGAAGAAGAAAAAGAAAAATTTAGAATTTTTTTTTTTTTGGGGGCTCCCTTGAATAATGGGCCCAGGGCAGTCGCACTGACTGCTCCTGGTTAGGGCCGGGCCTGTTTGTGGGATGGCATTACTATCCTGCTCTTCATCTTGTTTCCATTCTACATACATGGAGAGAGAGAGAGAGAGAGAGAGAGAGAGAGGTGCGGCTGCAGGCTAGGCAAATTGGCGTGGGGTGGTGGCTAGGGTTTTTTGTGAGGACTGTTAATGGGGCGGGCCAGATATGGGTGATAAGGAAATTGGGGGTTTACCCCTAAAATTCGAGCATGTGATCCAATTTAGCGGAAAATGTAACGGAATGATCAATTTGACACGAAATAGGAAGTTGAAGGATTATTGAAATGAAAAATTTAGAGCCCATTTGATAACCATTTCAATTTTAGTTTTTAGTTTTCATTTTTCAATTTTTGTGTTATAGTATAGAGGAAAATGAGAGTGATAATGGGATGGGAGTGAGGATGAGATTGAGAAGAGGATGAGAATGGAGAATGAAAGGGAGGACAAACAAAAGTGAAAACAAAAACTTGAAAGTAAAAACAATTTCAAATAGATTTCAGTTTTTAGTTTTTGTTTTCACTTTTGTTACTTCTCTCTCACATCCTCCCATCTCATCTTCCCTCTCAATGCCATCTCCACTCTCATTCTCACTTCCATTCTCCCTCTTTTGGAGGAATAATTGGAGGACCTTTTCAGTCGAAAACCCTTTTTGTAAAAATCTTTTTGTGTTCGTTCCACGTTGTGACCATAAAGAAAAAAAGGAAACGCATATATACTTTCGTATACCAAGTTTTTAAAGTGAGAGATTCCCTAACCCAAAAAGGATTACCAGCTGTGTAAAGACACTTGAAAGTTGAAAGGACATTTTACACTAATTTTCCTCACTTGCAATGCGAGGACAAAGTTTTTAGGCCTATTTCCTTCCAAGGTTAATCTGGTTTTCCCCAGGTAACAAACAAGAAAAGAAGATTCATTGCTCTCTCATTCATGTCGGCTTTCGCAAACCCAGTTTCAGACGAAATGTCAAAAGATTAACTTTGTTCAACACAGAACAATTAAAGCCAAACCAGAAGGAGCCTGAGGCTATTTAACAACTCAATTATGGTTTCATTTCTAACTGCTACCAATAAAAACTCACTTCAAACATCTAAGATGTCATGCCAGGCCCTACAATAACACTAATCTATTGTTTGGAAGCAATTAGAAGATACAACCTGTGCCCTAATGATGCAAGAATAAGTTGCCACTTGCAAAAAATATACAGATGAATACAAATCCGAATGTCCATAACCGGCAATCAGAAACGAATGACAACAAGAGGAGTTAGGTAACACTGCCCAGCAGTGGGGAAACGAGTAGGAAAAATGTCACTTTCAAGCCATATACACATAAAATGGAAATAAATCTCACCTGCGTCGCTGTAAGATAAATCCTTGTCAAAGGCAAGGAATACTCAACTTGCAAGACCAGCAGAGATATGACTGATCATAGTTCACAAAGGAGGGCTTCCATGAACCCAAATCCAGGCCATATGGAAGTTTCTTGAGAGCGTTTGAAAGCTATTTGGAAATAAAATTCACTAAAATTTACAACTATACCTTTTGTTGGCTTCCATATGCTTATCTGGAATAAGATAATGACTCTTAATTATCTCAATGCTAATATTTTTTACAATGGAACTTATACATTGAAATTCTTTCAAAGAAATGATATCCGTATACATTTAGCTTTTCCATTGCTCTCCAAAGCTCTGCAGGAAACCATAGTAATCACAGTACAACAGCATTTGGCAAAACAAATTATCTAAACATCAACGCGCAAGAGCTACACGAATGAGGGATCTCATGACTTCAATGACCAAATAACACATAACATGCCCAATAAATCAAGAATTAGAAAAAAGGAAAACTATTGATAAAGGGGGCAGTAAAAATAACAAGATAAGTTGACCAAACCATCAATGTTTCCTTCCTTTAAATTGAGTCTCTGAACAAATCCTGGCTGAGTTCTGCTAGACAAGAATCTCCACAGGGTACCTGTCAATGCAATCTTCCCATGGACTATGAAGAGAAGGTTTTACATTCTGAAGAGCCTCCCAGACTGCACTGTTACACTTGAAACCACTACCAAAAGCAATCTGCCAGACACGGTTCCCCTTCTGCATCCTCCCCTTTGCCTCAGTATAAGCCAACTCATACCAAATCGAACTCGACGAGGTGTTACCAAACCTGTGGAGTGTCATCCGAGATGCCTCGACATGAACTGGTAGAAGCTGCAAGTTCTTCTCAAGCTCATCAATCACAGCCCTCCCACCAGCATGTATGCAAAAATGATCAAAAGCAAGCTTGAAATCCGGGATATAAGGCTTGACTTTCGCATTGAACAACTTCTTTGCAACCAAAGTAGCAAAGAAGAGAAGCTGCTCACTTAGAGGCAGTACAAGGGGACCCAATGTTGTGATGTTAGTCTTAAGAGCTCCACCAGCAATTGCCATGAGATCCTTCGACAATGAAACCCCAGTTTTCCCAGCATCATCCTGCTCTTGATAAACACATCTAAATGCCCTATCATCAGCCCCGCGATGAGTCCTCACAACATGCAGAAGCTTATACTTTGCCCGACGCCTATCCAACGACTTGTTCGAAAGCAAAACCGCCGCCCCACCAACACGGAACAAACAGTTTGGTATCAACATGGATTTCTTGTTCCCAAAGTACCAATTCTGAGTAATATTCTCAGTGCTAACAACCACCGCATAAGTGTTCCCATGAACTTGCAACATTTCCTTAGCAAGATCAACAGCTATAACTCCAGCACTACACCCCATACCCCCCAAATTAAAACTCCTAATATTCCCCCTCAATTTGTACTTGTTAACAATCATAGCAGACAGTGAAGGGGTTGGATTAAACAAACTACAATTCACAACAAGAATACCAATGTCCTTAGGCTTAACATTTGTATTAGCAAACAGATTATCCAAAGCACCAAAAATCACCTGCTCTGCCTCCTCGCGAGCTGCCGCCATGGACGGCCTAGGCGGAATGTAATGCATTGCTTCAGGGACACAAGTCTCCTCCCCGAGGCCAGAGCGCTCAAGAATCTTGCGCTGGAACTCAAGTGAAGACTCGTCAAAGTCCCCAGTGAGCTTTGAATGCTCCATGAACTCCTCAAATCTCGCTTGCAAATGCGAAGGCGGCTTGTAACACGAATAGTCCACAAGGTAAACGGATCTCGGGCGGGTCATAATGTAAACGGTGGATCCAAAAACAATTACAGCAGAGCAAATAATGACACTGACCAGATTGTACTGGAGCTGGAGCCAGAGTTGGTGAATGTCATCTGGGTTCATCTGAGAGGCTTGAATGACAACGACCGCCATTAGAGGAACTGAGCAGAGAGTCAAAAGGTGGGTTATCAAGTAATGGTAACCCAATTTTACGTACTTCATGTTCACGCTTTGTAAGAAGTCTGGTAATCTACGGCTCTGGTGGATCTGAACTCCGCCATTGACAATGGGCCCAGAGCTCATGATGGGTCTGCGAAATAGGCACATGGGTTTGAAACTATGGGGTTTTCTGAGGTGGGTTTTCAGTGGAGGGGCTTCAGAGGGTTATATATATGGTGAACAGAGTGAAGTGCGAAGGTGAAGAAGAGGGATCTGAGTGAAGAAATAGAAGGGTTGATAGTTTCATACAACAATAACAGCGACCAAGTGAGATTTTATAGACAAGAGAGGTGAATGCATAGCATCAGCATGAAGATTGTGACGTTGATGAGAGAGAGAGAGAGAGAGAGAGAGAGAGAGAGAGAGAGAGAGAGTGGGTTGGTCTGTTTTTTTGCGTTTGGTTCTGCTACCCCTCCTGCCTGTGTCTCTGTTTGGTCGAAGATTTAGGATTGATTGATAAAATGTTAGGAAAGAAGTTGAGGGTTGATAGGAATTTTATATATGAGAGGTGATTGGACGTGTCGAGTAGAAACACAATGAGAGAGAGGAGCGGAAGCTTCAAAGCGATTTCTCTGGACGTCTTGACTTTGGAACTGCCAGAAAATTGTTCGAAAAAAAGAGTTTAACTATGTATGTATATGTGTGTCAAGTACAATGGGATGCTTGAGTTTGACGAGAAAATTGTTTACTCTCTACCTTCCGACATTTTATTAAATAGGGTTAAAATGGTACATTCATAATTTATTTAAATTAAATTAAATAAATAAAAACATATATATATATATTTTTATTTTTATTTTTTTTGGGTGAAATATGATAAATGGCCTAAGAGCATTTCTAGTTATGCTCCTTATTTTCAAGTAAAATTTGAACTAAAAAACTATGAAGTTAAATTATGAGCTCAAAATATCATTTGTAATTTAACCGTGCTACTTATAGTGACTAGGATCCCCAAACAATAAAGTATTTGTTTAAATAATATCGAAATAGTAGTCATTCATGATAATGAGAGTCACAATGAGTTCCTTTATGTTTCCTCACATTTAGGAGCTTATGGAGTTGCCACTTCATCCAAAGTTCTTGTAGCGCCAAGCCACCAGGAGAGGGTTTAGGCTAAACCTTGAAGAGACTTCGGTTCCATTGCTAAAATTATGAGCTTTTAGCTCTCACACCATGCATGCACTCTCCTGCTAAGTCCCACATTATAATCTTCTATTGTTGTTCAAGCACCACTTGAGGCATCTGAAGAGCCACTTAAGCAATCGTAGAGCCGCAAGAGCTTAGAACCGATTTCACCCTCGTGCAGCCGGTGCTCGGATTAAGGAACGAAACTCGCAAATCTGAATGAGGATAAATAATATGGAGAAAAGGGAGAATATGAATTTATTTTTTATTTTTTATACAAGCAAGTAAGAGGATAAGGATGTGTTATGAATAACTGCTCTTAACTACTTGAGCTACAAGCTCTTTACGGAAAAATATAGATGTTATGAGTATAATGAGTTGTTAAATTTCTCTAATTCATATGTCACTTTGGTGCACATATATGTATATGCTTAAGGATGATAATAACGGTAGTCTAAATACATGATAATTGAATGGATTAAATGAGCCAATGAAGATAAAAGCAACAATAAATCAATAAAGACAGAATTAAAGTTTGAGTCAAATTTACAACTAGCCCTAGAAAACTTTATTTAAGGTCAAATTCTAATCATCCACCATATCCAAGCACATGCTTGGGCAAATGATTAGATCATACTCCACAACCTCATTATTGTTATGGATGGATAATCAAAATACTTTAGAGTCAACTCCATCTCGAGTTGTCATAAGATCTGAGAAAATCCAAGAAATCTAATGCTTTTTTTTAAAAGATAAAATGGATAGAGAAATAAGACAGATTATGGAAATAATAACACTCTTCTTTTCTTTTCTTTTCTCTTAAGAATTTCTCAAGTTTTCTCATCAGTCAGCATTTTTCAGCTTCAGGGACTAAAATGACATTGAAACAATAGTCATGTGGGAGAGAGAGACACATGACCCGTAAATACAGTTGCACTTCTCACGGAAGTCAATGTTCCAAAGTGACAAAGAAATGAAGTTCACGCAAATAACATAATAATAATTCATTAAACGATGAGTGTGTTGACCACTTTTTTCAAGTTCAAATAAAAACGCAAAAATCATATGGCTCATTTAGGTTTTCAATCATTTAGATTTTGGTCGCTGATATCCTCTGGATGGATAATCTTGTGGAAGATGTTTCGTGCGTTATATATTTTACACAATGGGCCTACCACTTGAGATTTCACATGACCAAGAATTCTATAATGAGGGCTTTATATATGTCTTTTAGTGAGGTCCTATCTCTTAATCGTTGGATCAAATTGGTTAGCTTGATCTAATGGTTAAGAGATATGACATCACCTAAGGGTCATATATAAGAGCCTCACTATAAAATGACTCTTCACATGACTTGATTTATTGATCCTTTAGTGGTTAAGAATAGTTACCTGCATTTGAGGTCATGTTAGGAACATCAATATCATTGTTGCCACAAAATATTGATACTTCGCCAAGCAAATCATCAAAGTCATCATCGCTCACAGATTGTAGCTTTTGCTTACATCTTTGGACCAACATCATTGCATTCACAATATCTTGATCTTTCTTTTGTAATGCCTTTGACAAATCATTTGTGATTCCCAATATAAATCTCATCAAATATAGGTGAAACACAAAGTCAAAAGTTTGTATTTCTTTCAATAACCTATTTGCTTCACCTAAATTATCTTGGTTGACATCATCAACAATCCATTCAAGCACCTTCACCACATGATGAAACATAATATTAATACTAAGTAAAGTATAATAATGTGAGTTCCAACATGTATCACAAAGACATTTGAGAGTAGTCTCTTGATTTAACCCTTGCCCCGTTTCAAGATCATCAATTTCAAGAGCTTTCATAATGTCTTTTTGATGTTGCTCTCTAAGTGCATCACGACACTTACACGATGCTCCAATAATATTAACGACACTACTAGCCGTTGTGAAGAAAGTAGCAATGTTTTCATTTCCCTTTGCCACGGCTACAAGAGCTAGTTGTAGTTGATGTGCAAAACAATGGACATAATATGCTTGAGGATATTCTCTCAAAATCTGTGTTTTAAGACCATTGAGCTCACCTCTCATATTACTAGCGTCATCATACCCCTATCCTCGTAGCCTGGACATGCTCAAATTTGTTGAAGAAATCAACTGCTCAATTGCCTCTTTCAATTTGCTACTAGTCGTATCATAGACATATTGGACACCCACAAACCTTTTAATTACTTACCCATTTTTGTTCACATAACGCAACACAACATATTTGTTGAAGAAAAAAAAAGAATAAACAAAATCGGCATTTGCTGAAGAAAAAATATATATGCATCTGACTTACTTTGGATTGGCGTACTCAAGAAGAAAAAGAAAAACGTAGGATTCTTGTGATGCATACACACTTTGATGAAATTGGGTGATGTAAAATTGGTCATTTATAAAGAGAATTCCCAATCCCACTTAAATAAGGAATTCCCAAAACCCAATTAAATAAAGAAAACTTCCAATTAAAACCCAATTAAGTGAGGAATTACAAAAACCCAATCAAAACCCAATTCAGCAAAAATTATAAAAAAAACCCAATTAAAACCCTATATTAAGTGAGTTCCAACGTGTATCATCACAAGAACGTTTGAGAGTAGTCTCTTGATTTAACCCTTGCCCCGTTTCAAGATCATCAATTTCAAGAGCTTTCATAATGTCTTTTTGTTGTTGCTCTCTAAGTGCGTCGCGACACTTACACGATGCTCCAATAATATTAACGACACTACTAGCCGTTGTGAAGAAAGTAGCAATGTTTTCATTTCCCTTTGCCACGGCTACAAGAGCTAGTTGTAGTGCAAAACAATGGACATAATATGCTTGAGGAAATTCTCTCAAAATATGTGTTTTACGACCATTGAGCTCACCTCTCATATTACTAGCATCATCATACCCCTGTCCTCGTAGCCTGGACATGCTCAAATTTGTTGAAGAAATCAACTACTCAATTGCCTCTTTCAATTTGCTACTAGTCGTATCATAGACATATTGGACACCCACAAACCTTTCAATTACTTGCCCATTTTTGTTCACATAACGCAACACCACATATTTGTTGAAGAAAAAAAAAGAAAAAAAAAAATCGGCGTTTGCTCAAGAAAAAATATATATGCATCTGACTTACTTTGGATTGGCATACTCAAGAAGAAAAAGAAAAACGTATGATTCTTGTGATGCATACACACTTTGATGAAATTGGGTGATGTAAAATTGGTCCTATATAAGGAGAATTCCCAATCCCACTTAAATAAGGAATTCCCAAAATCCAATTAAATAAAGAAAACTTCCAATTAAAACCCAATTAAGTGAGGAATTACAAAAACCCAATCAAAACCCAATTTAGCAAGAATTATAAAAAAAAACCCAACTAAAACCCTATAGAAGCCCACGAAATGGCCCAGTTGTTTCCCTTTTTTTATATATATATAAACCCTGGTCCAAAACGACGCCGTTTTGGCCAGGCTTCATTAAAAAAAATATAAATAAAAAAAGGCGCAGTGCGCAGCAGACAGTAGCGCAACACCTAGGTCTCTTGCGCATTTCATCGAACAGGTTGCGTGCGTCTCTGGTCTGAGCAGAGGTGCAACTCCAACAGCTGTTATGGAGTTTTCCGGCGACCGGAGGTGTAGGTGCACCTCCTTGCGCCTGCACAGGTCCACCACTGACCCCATCTGTCCTATTATCTCTTCTTTGTTTTCGAATCATGCATTTTTTAGATTTTTTTGGGTCAGAATATTCATTTGAGTTTGTACGATTTCACCATATCTATACCAGGTTCCTTGATTTTAATTGAAATATGGTGTTCTCTTAACTTATTCGTGCTTGGAGGAAATTTATTTATATAACTTTGTTAGTTAGAACGTTGCTATGTTTATTCTTGAGGATGATAACTACTTGGAGTTGTCAGTGATGTTGTCAAAAGATTTTTCATGTGGGGTTGCTTATTGGAGTTTATTTGTTGGAAGTTAACTTTTAATATTTCAGCCATCTCATCCCGGCCATCCATCACTGCCACCAAAGCAGCCCAGTGACAAAATCCAAAAGACTTCTCAACCCACCCAAATTCAAGGAGAAATGAAATCAAAATTAATTCATATTGTAGTAGAATTCAAAACCCAAATTTAATTAAACCCAAATATTCAAAAATAATTCATGTAATCTAATGCTTCTATCAGCTGGACCAGACGAGTGGTTGAGATAGGGAGGGAAAAGGTGGGCTGCCATAATTGGGTTGGGTGGTTCTCTGTCTAGGTTGGCTGGCGACAAGCTAGGGAAAGGTGGAGTTGGGCTCGATGGGATGATGGGAGGTTGACTTAACAAAGTTAACAGTGTTAAAAGTGATGTTAAATGGTTTGCCACATGTCAAAAACTTAGGAGAGAAACAGGGTGGCACAGGGCATTTGGTAACAGGAAAATTGGACTCGAATTTGAGACATCTTCTAACATTAAAAAGCGAAATACCAATAGACTTAAAATCAGTCTATAACCCTAATAATTATCTTCAAAATTTAAACTAAAAAAGAATTAAGGAAAATAAAAAGATTGGGTACCAAGTGTGATGATCAAATTTTCAGGTGTGAATAGCAACACTGATAAGAAACACCATTATCCTTCAACAAAAGGGGCTTGATATCAAGAAAGCCCAAAGAGAAAACTTGCACAACAGGCAGACGGTACTCCCGTTTGGCTTTGTGACTTTACCACCAATAACTTAGTGCCACGTTTCAATCCTGCAACGGGCTCTGACCTCCTCCGTTTTCTTGGCAAATACTCTAACTCATGGCGGTTCCCCCTGTACCAACCAGATATAAATACAAGACTCATTTTTCTTTTTTCTCAAAACAACAAAAAGTATTTTCTCAATCTATTTGCAAGTTACAATTTCACTAGTTTTCTTTGTAATCAAAGGTAGGCGGCTCTGAACTTGATGCTTTTATTCTACTTTTATCAGCTAATATTGTTGAAATGTTCTTGTTTTCGACGCTGTGATTTTTTTTTTAATTTTAAATATTTGTTTTGCGTGCCAATTATATGCCCATAGAAAGCAGAATTTGCCATTGATTTAGCAACAATTGTTACCAATTTCTGATGAATAAACTTCTCGTTTACCTTAATTTTGAATCAGATATATTTCTGTAATTTTGTTGTGTTTCTGTGATAGCTTCATTGTGGCATTACTTCAAACACTCGTAGTGCGGTTTTTAGATTTATAAATGTGGAGCTGAAACTTGTTTGTGTGGCATTGTATTATGCTTGTGTGTGTGTCCGCATGCTTGCGAACTGTTGTGACGGTCAATCTGGACCATGTGTTCAACAAAAATCTACCTGATCACAGTCTGATATCATAAAATGCTAAACATTTCAGACTGTCTTGGTAATTGAACATGCTCCTTGTTATGGGTGTTGGTATTTAGGCTCTCTTGATTTTGTGATTGATGAGGGAAAATCAGTTGTGCTTGATGTTAAATAAAATTGTATTAGTGATTGCCCACTTTTAATAAGATGTAAAATAGTTTTGTTCATGCATCACAAGCCCAACACCACTGAAGAAGTTGACGATTTCTTTTGTTTGCTTTTCTTATGGAAGGAAAGTTCTCCTTTTTTGAAGTTTTTTTGAAGATAGTCCTCCCTGTTGCACAGATGTGGCTATAGAGGTTGTGATAATAATGAACACATTGAGGACATTTTGTGATCTAAAACGATATACAACCTTTGAATCTCATAGTAGTGCTATCATGAGATATCAAAGGAACCCTCCATTTCATTTTGGCTCTAGTGTGTTTGTGATTTTGTGGTATGAGCTAAGGGCTTGTATATCTATTACTTCCACTCCAAATTTTTAATTTTTCCTTTTAATTTACGTAAAATAGTCCTGAAAAGTATTTTTCCTTTCACTTAAAGCTAATGATTTGCATCAATTTTCTTCCCTGTATCTTGATGAGATAACTAAATTTCTTGCGGTGGCTTGTTGTGGCTAGCTAGGCCTGGCATTTAGTTTAAATTTATTGCTTTTCATTGTCTTCAATTGTAATCATCTCATCCAAATCTTTTGTAACAATTGACTTCTGGGTCAGGTGTTACTGAGAATGGAATCACAGAAAAATCAACATGAACAACAGCCATCCCCTGCTGCTGCAACCCCCTCCACCACTTCATGTCGAAAGAAGAAGAGCGAACAAGCCAGTTTTTTGGAGGATGTGAAGGATCATATTGATGACTTTATCCATGCCTCTATGGATGAACACAAAACTTGCTTCAAGAAGACCGTGCAGAAGGTTTGCTCCCACTTCAAATTAAATGCTAATATTGCTTGTTCAGAAATGTTTTCGTTGGTTAATTGGTTTACTTCTGATTCTGATTGGATTATTGTGCATTCATTTTCAGATGTTTAGCATGTCAAAGATTGTCGCTGAGAGGAGTTCCGACACCAAGGAAGTTGAAAGTTCTCTGCCCCTTCAAACCACAGTGGCAAAATAGAATATCTTCTGATCTATAATTTGTTAAAATTGTGGCACTGCAGTTTCAGTTTGACGAACGAGAAAAGTTAACTTTGTAAGGTTAACTGGTGACTATTATGAAGCCAATTATTTAGTGTTATGACTATGTTCTTGTGATGTATTTAGCTTTGCTACCATTTTTATTTTTTTTCTGTATGTGCCAAGTCAGTGTTGAATTTGGTCAGTGATCAATTATGGAGTAGCAAAACAAATAGAAAATTGACCTCCTACATGAGATTAAAACAGGGCTGCATTTGTTGTTTCTTCGTACGATCAGCTTGCTCTTTCAACAGGGGGGACTTTTCATCATTGTGAAACTTGTGAAGTGGCAGGGCGGCTACTTGATGCCACCACTTTCTCCCCCCATTTATAAGCTGTGCTTGGGCGAAGTTTTTGTCTATCATCGGCCTCTATGGTCTTCTATTGTAGAATCTGTCAGGGCCTGAGCGCCGGTAGTTTGTTTTGTGGGGGATCTAAGCTGTTCGACTCTCTCTTATTTTCAGGATAACAGCCATTAGATTTTGGTAGGAATTACTGCATACTCACCTAATAGGTTGTAGGGACTACCAAATGCAGAGTTGAGGTGGAGGTGGAACAACTCAACCAACTGAGTTATACCTTACTTACTAATCGGGATTTATATTAATACAAACACAAACTAAATGTAATCACTTTTGGGCTTTCTTGGGCCATAATTAGGAGAATTTTGGGCATACTATATAAATTTAATTCATCCAAGCCCGACTCTAACTCACTTGCATTCTACTTAAACCCATCTTCCCCTAACCATCTCACATTTCTTTCTCTTTCGAACTTTTATTTTTCGGCGGCTGCGCTGCGTCACTCATAGTGCATCAAGAGAACAAGCTTTCCATCGTTCTTTACAAATCAACTCCACCTTCTTTTAAGGTACTTGTGTACTTTGTTTCCTTTCTTAATTTTCTCTTTGCAACAATATCTTTGAATTTCTATTTTCCTCTCTTAATTTGCTTTGTATCTTTCACCTTTTTTGCTTTCCTTTGATAGTTTTAATGCTATGATGCTACCTTCTCTTGCACGTAATTCCTACCCACACATGTATGTATATCCCCTTCCATTAAGGGACACCTTTTAGGGTCCCTAAATCCTAAATCCTAAATTAAACTTTGAACTCCTTTCCATATAATTCATGGTCAAAAACTTATGTGGAACTGTTTCTATCATGTGACAGTGCTGAGTAACAGTAAAGTTAAAAGATGGCATGCGTTTAAAAATCAATCATCAACTTTGAACACATGCCACCTTTTAATTAAATTGTTCTGTCATTGAGTATTGTTACATGATAGGAATATCCCCATAGAAGTAAATAACAATCGGTATGGAAATGTTGACAAAATATCAACATTTATTTTTAAAATAATATTAACAAAAAGACTGTTCATGATAAATAAATAAAAATTGTTAATTGAATTGCATAGGAAAGAGTTGGGATTTAAACGAGGTTCAAGTGGATCCAAATTTAAGCAAGTGAAATGTTTATCACTTGAGTTGAGAGATTTAAACAAAAGAATGTGAAAAAAATAGTGAACGTTTTTTATAATTTCGTATTTAATATAAGGGCAAGAAACATGTTTGGATGTGGTTACTTGGTTGACCTACACTCTACTACATACTAATCGAATGAAGGCAGAGAGGCACATGCATCTCTCTCGTATTCTGCGAGTGGTAGGTGAACAAACCCCCTCCCTAAAATCTACCTGCCATTATTATTGCTGGATATGTATTCATGGCAGAATATATGGAACCTTGTATTGGGTCCAGTTTAAACCAGTAAAGATGTAGATTTTGTTTCCCTTCGTGTTGGTGAGAGTTGGGGTTTTGGGGTTTGTGAAGGGAGCACTAAGCTTTGAATTTGTTAAACAAATCAGGTATGAGATAATAAGATTTCATTAAGACTAGGGAAATGAAACCTCAATAATATCTCTTTAACTGTTTTGATAAAAAGACGATATAATTATTTTATTAAATCAATAAGAATAAATATAGCACAAAGGACACCGACTGTAAAGGGAAGTATCCCAATAACAGTATGGCAATTATGGGTAAAACTTCCCCAGTGACCTGAGCTATCCCAAAAGTTGAAACGTGTTGGCGAGTAGAATATATCCTATTCTATTTGGGTTTTATTTATTTTTCCTTTTGTATAGATATTATGTAATTAGGATTCCACTTATTTCCTAATTAAACCCTATTAGGGTTTGTAACCTGTATTATAAATACCTCCTTCCGGAGAATGAAATATATCTGAAAATATTCTACCCATATTGTTTGACTTGGTATCAGAGCCGACTTTCTGGTGACCTGTGTGTGTTGTGCCCACCCGTGTTCTACTGTGTGCCCTAATTTCTTTTAGGGTTCTTGTGTCTGTGCCTTTGCCGTGTTCCGCTGTGTGCTCTGTCGTGTTTGTGCCTCTACTATGTTCGTGCATCTGCCTCTACTGTGTTTGTGCCTTGTGCTCTGTCGTGTTCGTGCCTTTACTGCGTGCCTCTACTGTGCTCGTGCATCTACCTCTACTGTGTTTGTGCCTCTGTTGTCTTCGTGCATCTGCCATATTTGTGTCTGTGCTGTGATCTGTTGTATACCCTGCGTGATTTGTTGAGTTTCTGCTACAATCATGGGTGATAATTCTATTATTGGTGCTGCTGCTGCTTCTGCAAATTTGCATGTTTCTGACTCTATTCCAGGTACTGGCTCTAATACTTGGATAATTGACACTAGTGCTTCTGATCATATGACTTATAATGCTAAATTTTTTGATGAGTTGTCTAGTAACACCCGTGACCCATACATAACTAGTGCTAATGGTTTGCCCTCTCCAATTACTGGCGAGGGCACCATTTCTCTCACCCCAACTCTGTCCTTGTCTCGTGCGTTATTAGTTCCCAATATCCATTGTAACTTGTTATCTGTTGGTCGCTTACTTGATACACTTAATGCTTCTGCTACTTTCTATCCTACCCATTGCTCTTTTCAGGATCTCAAGACTCACGAGGTGATTGGGCATGGTAAACGGATAGGGGGGTTGTATTATTTGACATTACCTTCTGCACCAGTTCGTGATCGTGTCGCTAATACTGTTCAACGTTGCAGTGTCAAAGACAAACAGCAAATTTGGTTATGGCATCGTCGCTTGGGACACCCGTCATTTGGCTACCTTAAGCGTCTGTTTCCATCTTTATTCCGCTCCTGTGATGAATCTAGCTTCAAATGTGAGACTTGTGTAATGGCCAAGAGTCACCGTACTGTTTTTCCCTTAAGTAATAATAAAGCTGCCTTGCCTTTTGAGTTAGTCCATTCTGATGTATGGGGTCCTGCTCGTGTGACTTCAAATGGTTTCCGTTGGTTTGTTACGTTTATTGATGACTACACTCACTTAACATGGGTGTATTTGATGAAGAATAAACATGATGTTGCCTCTATTCTCCCTGTTTTTTGTGTCATGGTGTCTACTCAGTTTCATGCTCATGTTAAAGTTTTTCGGACCGATAATGGCGGTGAATATGTGAATCATACATTGAATCAGTTCTTTCGTGATCACGGTATCATTCACCAAACTACCACTCCATTCACTCCTCAACAGAATGGCGTGTCTGAAAGGAAGAATCGTCAGTTACTTGAAGTTGCCCGCTCTCTTATGTTGGATATGTCTGTTCCCCATCATCTTTGGGGACATGGTGTCTTGGCCGCGGCCTACTTGATTAACCGTACTCCTAGTCGGGTTCTTGATTTCAAGACTCCACTTGATGTGTTATGTGCTCTTATTCCTCCGGTTTCGGTCTCTAAGTTACCTCCGAAGGTGTTTGGGTGTGTTGCGTATGTTCATGTGTACTCTCATCAAAGGAGTAAACTTGATCCTTGTGCTCTCCGTTGTGTCTTCATTGGTTATTCTACGACTCAGAAAGGTTATAAGTGTTATCACCCGCCTACTCAGAAGGTACATGTCACTTTGGATGTCACATTTCTTGAAGAAGTACCCTATTATGTTTCTCCATCCTCTTCAATTCAGGAGGAGAGGGGGAGTGAATTGAAGAGTTTCGGAGTGGAAAATATGGATTTTTTTGGCGAACAGGATGAAAACGACCGGTCGCTCATAGGACACGACCGGTCGCTCGCGTCGAGCTGGGACTACAGTACCGATACGAGCGAAGCGACCGGTCGCAGTGAGAAAACGACCGGTCGCGAACGAATCTGTCTGGATACGACCGGTCGTATAGAAGTGGGCGACCGGTCGCTAATGAATCTGCTTGGAAACGACCGGTCGCACATAGGAAGCGACCGGTCGCCCAAGTCGACGAGCGATAACAGTACCGATACGAGTGACGCGACCGGTCACGAGGAAAGCCACGACCGGTCGCCAAACGAAAATGATGGTGTTTTCGAGCCTCTCTCAGAAGGACATAACAGTGATATTGGCGACTCTCGTACATATGAAATTGATAATATACCCCCCTCTGCCCTGCCATTGCCTCAATCAAATTGTGATAATGAGGTACTTTCTAGTGATATGCCTACTTATTCTTTGCCCCCACGTACTACCCGTGGGAAACCTAAAGTACAATATTCTCCTGATATACATGCCAAGTCTAAATATCTCATTAACCATTATATGTCAACTCATCGTTTATCTAAGTCATATGCATCATATTTGTGTCAATTATCTAGTGTATGTGTGCCAACTAAGTTGCAGGATGCTCTATCTGATCAAAACTGGATAGATGCAATGCATGTGGAGATGGAAGCCTTGAACAAGAATGCTACTTGGGAGTTAGTTCCTTTACCAAAAGGACAAAAGGCAGTTGGGTGCAGATGGGTGTTTACTTTGAAGCACAAGGCTTATGGTTCCATTGACCGTTACAAGGCAAGATTGGTAGCAAAAGGGTATACTCAGACATATGGAGTGGATTACACAGAGACTTTTGCTCCAGTAGCTAAGCTCAACACTGTACGCGTACTCTTATCCTTAGCTGCTAACCGTGACTGGCCGCTGCTACAATTTGATGTCAAAAATGCATTCCTCCATGGTGATCTCAAGGAAGAAATATATATGGATCCTCCGCCAGGTATCCCTGTGACTTCTAAGGAGGGTGTGGTGTGCAAGCTACGAAAATCCTTGTATGGATTAAAGCAGTCTCCAAGAGCGTGGTTTGGAAGATTTGCTGCATCTATAAAGAAGTTTGGGTATGTGCAAAGTAACTCTGATCATACTTTGTTTCTGAAGCGTCATAAAGGTAAATTGACAGCTTTAATTATTTATGTTGATGATATGATTGTGACTGGAGATGATCATGTAGAGATACAGAGTCTTCAGAAGTATCTGGCTTCTGAGTTCGAGATGAAATCATTGGGTGATTTAAAGTATTTTCTTGGGATTGAAGTTGCCAGATCTAAACATGGTATTTTTCTATCCCAAAGAAAGTATGTTTTGGATTTACTTGCAGAAACTGGAATGTTGGATTGTAAACCGATTGATACCCCTAGTGAGCAGAATCATAAGTTGGGGATATATCCCGATCAAGTTCCAACTGATAAAGAACGTTATCAACGACTTGTGGGGAAGTTGATTTATTTGGCTCATACTCGTCCAGATATTGCGTATGCTGTAAATATAGTGAGTCAGTTTATGCACTCTCCTAGTGTAGATCATATGGGGGCTGTGACTCGTATTTTAAGGTATCTGAAAGTAACTCCTGGCAAGGGTTAATTTTCTCCAAGTATGGCCATACAAATGTAGAAGGGTATACAGATGCTGATTGGGCAGGTTCAGCCACAGATAGGCGTTCGACATCTGGGTATTTTATGTTTGTGGGTGGCAATCTTGTTACGTGGAGGAGCAAGAAACAAAAGGTGGTGTCTAGATCTAGTGCTGAGGCCGAGTATCGGGGAATGACCCATGGTGTATCTGAGTTACTATGGTTGAGGAGATTGTTGAAAGACCTTGGTTTTGGGCCTAATAAACCCATGGATTTATATTGTGACAATACGGCTGCGATTGCAATTGCTCATAATCCTGTACAACATGACCGTACAAAACATGTGGAGGTTGGATGCGGAGATTGTGTCCTTCCCCTTCATCCGTTCAGAGTATCAGTTAGCTGATGTTCTTACGAAAGTTGTTTCTACAAGTATCTTTCTCAACTCGCTTGACAAGTTGGGCATGCGTGACGTCTTTGCTCCAACTTGAGGGGGAGTGTTGGCGAGTAGAATATATCCTATTCTATTTGGGTTTTATTTATTTTTTCTTTTGTATAGATATTATGTAATTAGGATTCCACTTATTTCCTAATTAAACCCTATTAGGGTTTGTAACCTGTATTATAAATACCTCCTTTCGGAGAATGAAATATATCTGAAAATATTCTACCCATATTGTTTGACTAAACGATCTATAGAGAATCGCACTCGAAAATAACTTTTCTAAAACCCCTTTTAACCGCCATAATTTCTCCGAATCTAGTCAAATGACTGACATCAAAGACAAAGTAAAATAAGAATGTGTTTTAGAATTTTGAATCTCAACTTATGTGGTAGTGTTTTATTTGTTTATATTTGGTTACTAAACTCGTTTATTTCCTACAAACAACCACCTACGTTATTGAAATTAGGATCACTAATATCTTATTTCTTAAAGATTAATGAAATTCAAAGCAACTAAAATACTTCTGCAACACATGCTATATCATTTGGTGACCCTAGAAATAGTATATATTGCTACTATTAATTTTTTGACAATAAGTGATGCAACATATAACAAAAACAAATTTCAGTTGTTCATGTCAAGGTTCATTTGAACAAGTACATATTTTTCAAATGTTATTTACCAAACCAAATGATTTGGTGGAACATGACAATATCGTACTTGTTAGAAATAGATGAAATTCAAAGTATCACCAAATATGAACAACATTTGGTGACCAAAATTTGAGAAAGTTTTTGTGGCTCTAGCGCTATTGTTTCAAAAATCAATAATGCACACCAACAAAAATCCTAAAATTTTGAACATGTTGTAGTGTTTCTTTTACAAATGTTATGGCATGGATGACATGATAATATATATATATATGTATTTTTAATACAAGAGATAGTATGCAAGTTAAGGCCATTTTTTTCTGGGTTAGACCCCACTTGACAATATCTTAGTTAAATAAATGAGGTTCATATTGAACCAAATATATCAACATATAAAACAATAACATCATTGCCACAAAATGAATATTTGTGTGGACAGAGGTTTGAAACCCTCATGCACCCAATGAATATTTGTGTAAACCTTCCTCCCCCAATCTCTTGTACTCAAAAGAAAAAATATATATATCATTTGGTGGCACAAGTGTTATTGTTTCAATAATTAATAATGATACATCCACCATCTCAAATCCTTAAATTTTGAACTTCAACTGGTGTGATAATGTTTTATTTTCTTTATAAATATTATTTCTAACAAGTAAGAAATTGGGAAACCAAAAACTTTCCCAAATATTATCCGCCATGTGAAGAAATTATAGAATACTATGATAGTACGAGCCATGTGGTGTGATGGATAAAATGACAATATTTTAAAAGTTGTAAGAAGAAAAATGCTAGTCATCATGTTCGAAATATAATGTGTTGATACTCGTTAGTAATAAATAGTGTTTAAATTGAACAATGCTACACCATTAGGTGAATAAAAATTTAGTGAATATATTTGGTATCCCTACTCTACTAGGAATATGTTGACTAAATCTAAAATGGTGTTTTCAGAAACACTAGGTAAGAGGAGGACGGTCTAGAGTGAAAAGGGCGGTGTGAAAAAAATTTGGAAAGATTTGGAAGCCAAAGGAGAGAGTGAGGAGAGTCAATAGAGAAGACTTAAGTCAAGGGGAGGGTGTGTTTTATAGGGGTGGGTATTTGAACCCGTGAACTGCATCGAAAAAGACTAGAAAAAAAACTGTGTTGGCCGAAAAAAGTCAATCTATGCTAGAAAATCGAACCGGATCGGTTATGTTAAGTTTACTTATTCATCAGACCGGTTTTTGTCTTGGAAAATCTAGTATAAATCGAATCGGACCGGTTATGTTAAGTTTACTTATTCATTTATATCCAAAATTATTAGTAAGCCTAGTTAATATTCAAATAACATTGACTCCAATCCAAGTAATATCTAGATATTTTAGCCTAATTAATAACAAAATGTCTTTGTTCAATTTTATATCCAATTAAATAACTACTCTAGCCCAATTTCTTTTTATTTTCAGTGAACCATATCCGTTCTTATTGCCCTTCCATCTTTCTCTATTTTCCCATATTTCCTTCTATTTATCTTCATATTTATCTCTTCACCTCTTTCTATCTTATTTTATCCTTGGTACATATTTTTCTCTTTTTCCTATTTTTCTATATATATATATATCATATTTCTCTTTTCTTCACATCTTTATATTTTTATATTTCCAAATCGGAAACGGAGCCAAACCAAACCGAAATCGCATAAGTCCGGTTTGATTATATTCTTCTAGACATTTTCTATAAAAACTTAATCAAATCGGACTGTGTGCACGTTCCAGTTTTGTTTCTAATTCAAGAGAAAACCCGAACTGAACTGGACTATGCCCACCCTAGTTTTGTGTTGATTGCTCTTCTTTTCTTTTTTTAATATAAAGTTTCCCGCCTCTTATCGTTTCTTTCATCTCTCTTTCATAGTTCACTTGTTCTATTTCTAATATCAGACATATTAATTAGTTTTCTTTTTGTTTTTCTTTCTTACTAGTTATAATTAATAAGCTAATGTTTAATAGCTTCAGCATAAATGAAAAATAGCGAAGCATTTAGAACATGCTGTACCGTACTCGCGTAATTTTATGTATTTGGCCTTATATGGAGAAGAATATATAATATCTGAAAATTGCAAAATACCGTCGTCTCACGTATACATAATAAAAATTAATACGATTATATGACACATAAATTATGATTCCATTAGTTGAATCTTACACGTAGAATCACAGAGTACATATTTTACATGCCTTTGGTACATGCACACGTACATACGTACGTGCACACATACACAAGCTTATATAGCAGCAAGAAAACAAAAATTAAAAAAAAAAGTGATACTACTTGCACGTACATACATAGAAGAATCACAGGTTGTGATTTCACAAACTAGTAAAACTATACCATGACCAGAGTGTCATTGAATATTAAAATGGAGCAGAGCTAGCGATGATGCTTTTATTTATTAACTAGTGGGTAGATGGAGTTGCACTGCTTCAGTGGAGCTTGAGGTTCCTCATCCTGCAAATTAAGCACAACAAAATTCAATGGAAGTGTTGGTTTTCCAAGGAAGAAAGCTTCTAAAACGTTGAGCATATATGTAAAGGCAAGAGCTAGAATTGTGTTACAGCAGTGTTTTCTGGTATAGAAGCTTTTCAAGTTAATTTCAACTTTGGTAGGGATAGTGATCTTGGAAGTCAATGGACATGGTATTATTAAAGCATTGGAATGGAATAAAATGGAAAGGAAAGCTCGGTGTATTTTAAGCACAAATTTCACATTGAGTCAAAAAATTGGAATTAAGTATAATAATATTTATAACTAGTCATTTTCTTTTAGGTGGAGGACTTTGACAATAATTTATGTATATAATATATATATATACCTCTTTTCCTCACCATTGCCTCCAGTGGTTCTGTAGTCTGGGAAGGGCACTTGGCCTGACTCAATATGCTTGACATCTTCAACAAGACGCTCGTAGTGCCTCTTCACTTCCTCCGGGGTTTTGCCGCCGACCGCCTTAGCAACATTGTACCAGCGGTCGGCGGTGTCCTTGTCATACACAGCCAGAGCCTTCTCAAAAGCTTTGTTTTGCTTGGCAGTCCAAGAGGACATTGAACTTGATGCCATTAGTTTCTAGGACTAAAATGGTCTTTGAGAAACACTATGGGGAAGAAGAGTCTAGAGTGAAAAGGGTGGTGTGGAAACAAACTGGAAAAGCTTGGAAGGCAAAGGAGAGAGTGAGGATAGTCAATAGAGAAGACTTACGTCAAGACTCAAGAGGAGGGTATGTTTTGTGCTGAGTGCTGGCAATACATGCTCTTTATAAGGAGGGAGTCGAGGGGGTGAGGTGGGGTAGTGCCAGTTGGCAAAGAGATCTTGGAAAAATGATGTGGAATTTGAATGATTTGGTCACCTTAGCAACCACAAAATTATTCAATCAAGCAGACGAAGATGAAGAACAACAATTACGGGAGAATCAGTATCTCAAAGAAATTTTGATTAAAAAAAATCAATAAAGTTGATTGAAGTCCTTTTCTTTCTTTCTTTCTTTTATAAGTTATTATCCACACTATAACAAAGAAATAACGCACTACTTGCGGTTTGCTCACTCGTTCCTTAAATTGGTCTGAAATAAATAAACGGTGACTTTATATGTAGTGTGAAATTATAATTATAAGTTCTAAAAGCAGTCAAATCCGGGAACCTAGAAGCTGTTCTCTTTGCTTATTTTGCAAATCAACTTAACCTAGAAATTAGAAATATTGGAGCTGTTTGGCCTCATGTAATTTGCCAGCTTCTGGATTAAAAAAATGGTAAGTTTGGTGACTTAGAGCCTTGAAAGCTAAGCATACCAATAGAAGAAAAAACAAAGTGGAAATTCTCAAGGTGAGAGCTTCATCTGTTGAGATTTCCTGCAGATTACATCATTACCCTCTCTGTTTTATTCTCTAACTCTGCAAGATCTTTAGGTGGGCCTCATGCTCGAAACCACAGTCAATCAGATAACCGTACTAAACTTTCACGTGTACATCACAAACCTTTTTTTCCTTCTCCTTTTTCATTTTTTGTTTTACAGTTTCATAGCAAAAGGAAGAGCAGAAAAACTTGTGTGGAGTGAGGATACCTCTTTTTTGCTATCTCTGACTAATCATAGTATGCCAACTGGAAAAGTTATCACGCCTGGCATACCGTGATTGGCCGGGATAGCAAAACAGTGTTATCTCCGTTCCATACAAGTGTTTCTCTAAGCAAGAGCCCTCTGTGCTGCTAGGTACAAATGACCTTGTTAGTGTCCTCTGTCCTGAGCAACGTTCCAAGCTCTCTAGCTGGCCTGCTGGATCCGTACAATGATTCAATTGTGTTTTTTCTCTGAGGAAAGGTCAACATAATGTCACCAACTCTTCAGCAGTTGGGGCCCTTTCTGACATAGTTTGGTTATTGCCACAAACCTATTGGTGTATTCACAAATTGTTCAATGGTTTGAACTTGAGAGATTTCCTTCCAATCAGACCCTGAAATTTCAATCATTTTGGTTTAAACAGAGTTCAATCAGAACCCATCTAATTATGTACCATTTGGAAAGAAAAGGGTTGAGATTGACCTCTTAATTGTCATTTCAAACCATGTTTAGGGTAATGCAGAAAAACCATGTGTGTAGAAATCTGGTATCAAATAATTGTATCAAATCTGGTACCAATTGGTATGAATTATTGTTGTGATGTTCATGATTTTGGCCCTTTCTGGGGTCAAACAGTTCTAAAGTTAAATGGAGAAATACAAATTTCTGCACCTGCTATATATAACAAGGTTATCCACACATAATGATCTTGTTTGCTTTGTCTTTAGCTGTTGCTTCAGGATGATGCATTGGAGTCACGAACACCAATTCCCACAGCCCTCCACTTGTTCTTCAGATTTTAGCTAATTTTGATCCAGAAATCATTGTTTCTAATTGCTACATTTGGTTATTTCTCAAATAAAAGAAAAAGGTGTTTCAACTTTAACCTCTCAAATGGTTTGAGTCTGGCTGGCTGTCTGTTTTTTATCCCAACTGATATCATCCTAGTCATGAACTCATGGGCAAACTACTTGCAATAATGTGATAGAATCTTTTACTGGCCAGAGTTAAAGTGGCCCATTTCTGGTTTTTGAATTTTTGTAACTTCTCACTTTTCCATGTTAGAGGAAGTTTGGTTGTTTTTAGTCTTTGACCCACTAATTTTATTGAATAAATTCTCTCTTTAAGCCTATAAATTGTTACAAGAACCCAAATTTGCTGATTAATGATAGGAACTTGACTTTCCCTCGTGTCTATCACCAATTGTATACAACCATGTTCTTATCTCTTTTATCACGTGACTAGTCATGTGAAAAAAAGAAATAGGAATATTGTATACAGCTGGCTACACCTAAGATTATTTCCTCATATTATTTCTTGCATCAGATATGTTGAGTACCTGTAAATTTAGCATCATCAACAAGCCCATTCCGAACAAAACAATACACATTGGAACACCTTAACTGTGTGCTAGTATCATGTCTGTTTGGCACATGAGCTGTAACAGCATTGGTTTCCTGTAGCTTTCAAGTAGTCAGATGAACCATATTTAACTTGCATGCATAACACAACACAAGGTTGAGGCGTATCTCAATCATGATAGTGACAGAAATTTTTTTTTGGGTCAAGAGAATATCTGTTAAGAATAAAAAGTTAAGTCGGAGGCATCCGATTTTAGAGGGGCGGCGATGTGGTGCCATGTCTTTAGTCTGCAACTTGGTTAAGGTAGCCCCAGCCTATGGGTCTACATTTGCAAAAATCCTGCAACTAGACCTCAGTTTAGTCAATTCAAGACTTCTCAGATCCACATAACCAGTTTTTGTTTCCAGAAGCATAGATAGGATCATAGGACTAGAATGGCAGGAAAATCAGATTTCTGTATTTCAGAAAATATAGGGCGTATGGTTCCTGCAACTTTTTGACAACGATGTGTAATTTAAATCATAATTTCTTCTTTACAAACATATATGGATTGTCTTAGTTATGACGTGCATTGAAATTCAGTTTCTTGCGCCGAAAGTTAATCTACGAAACCATGTTGCTCTCCACACATTTGTGCCACCCTGCCGTCCCTAAGAAATTGATCTCTTATCTCATCAAACAGGCTATTAGCCAACAGTTAGAAATTTTCTGTTGATTTAAGCTGCAGCACGTACTGAAACATCGAAAGTAAATGCGGCCTCCATGGTCAAGTTGCATCAGTCAGGGTCATGGGATACTGGCCACATGCTAATGGGGCTATCACTTATCATTAGCTTGAAAACTACGTTGAGCAACTTTCTAGGAATCTATACGAAATAAGTGATGGCTTGAGAAGCACATACGCCCTCCTAGCAATCGATATTTCGAATCCTTATCACGCACAGTCTATCTCCATTAGAAATCCAAATCTCTTGATTCCCTCCTCTCTTTCAGTGTGGTCCTTCCCTACAAGTTGGAGTGGTTAGGCCTGGACTCTATATATATGTTGGTCCTTAGCCTAATTTTGTGCTTATTGATTCTATATTTGGGTTGCTTGATAGAGAGAGTATTTATCCAAAATATCATTCAGATTAAGCCCTTTAATTTACATGTTAAAGAACTATGGAAGGGAATCTACTACTCAATAGTGAGGGACAATAGTCCACCACCCATACCTTTCTCTTGTTGGTCCTAAGTTGGCCGCAAAGCATAGAAATCATCTTTTGGATGGAATCTTTGATTAAAAGGGGAATTGTGGAAATAGAGATTTAAATTGGTGATTTATTTGTTTATTGGAAGGATTTTATGAATGTATATGCATGGAAAGTTCTGCTTGTGTGAATGATGTAGTCTGAAAATTTTATGGTGTGTATACTAATCAGGAATTGAATTCCAATTATGGAGCATTCTTGTGTTTAATTCACATCAAGGAATTAAAAAGTAAGTGGAGCCCACAAAAAATAAGGATTTGAATTCCTTATTTTGGAGAATTTCAATCCTTGAGTGGGAATGTGGTATTCTAATTCCTAGAGAACTAACCATTAGGAATTTTTAAAATAAAATAAAAAGCCAGAAAAAGATAAGATGAAGAGGGAGGAAGGGGGCGAGGGAAAGAGGGGGTGAAAGGAGGGGAGGGGAGGAGGGTCAGTGACCACTTCCCCCCCTAGCGGCGCAAGAAGAGAGGCAAATTTCGTTCTTTCTGGTTTTTTTCTTCTTTTGCCCTTCCTCCTCTTTTCTTTTTTTTCTTTTTTTTTTCTGGTACCCTCTCCCCCTTCCTCCCTCGTCCCCCACCCTCCACGTTTTTCGGATTTTTTTTTATCTTTCTTTTCTTATTTTCTCCCTCATCCCCTTTCTCTTCCACCTCTTTGGGGTTTTGCTCTGTTTTTACATAGTGATTCTCGGTTTTTCTATTTTTTGCTTTTGCTTTTGTTTTTTTTAATTTTTTTTTTTGTTTGAGCCTGTTTGGCTGTGCTCACGGCTCTCTCTGAGAGTTGGGTTCTTCTCCCTACTGTGGTGATTGCTTAAGCCTTGTGCTCTGTGTTGAGATTAAATGTTTCATGTTGTTGTGTCCCCCATTTTTTGACAATCTACCCCAACATCTCCCTTCTCTTGTGTTCGGATCTGGACTCTCCATTGGGATACAACAACTGTATCTATAAGCGCACAATTTTAAAAATTCCAAATTTGTCATCTACTTTAACCCAACAACGATGACATTTTAGTCATTATTACCACTTCTACCCCAACTTCCTATGATTTAGTAAACAACTTCAATAGGAATCCGGAATCTAACTCTCCTCAATCCATATGGTTTAGCAAACAGTTTCAATCTAATTTTTCTCAATCCAGCTCCTCCTAAATTCTTTTCATTCTCAATTCAATTCCTTCTAATCCGATTACGGATTAGTAAACATGCTATTATTATAATTTGGAGTGCTTTGTGTGTGTAATTACGATGGAATACACACTTAAGTTATTAGGGAACGGACAATGTATATCAAATCACGACGACCCACTCTTTCACGTATCCTACAAGCGGAGAGGCATGCACCATGCAGCTCTGTCATGCATCTTGCAATTCAAAAAAGAACTAGAAATGAAAAGATTAGACGTTTTGAACCCAAAACCGACTACATTCAGAATTCTAGTCATGAGACCATGTTAGATAATAATAACTTAACCCTAAAAATTCAAAGTTTAGCATCTGTACACTCATTCATTGATATTGAGTACTAATTTATTGTATATGATATATTGTCGATATTTATTTAATATTTGGTTGATATTAGTAAATGTAAATCAACTTACGGAACGAAATAATCTTCCAATTTTAACCCAAAAAAAAAAAAAGGATAGATACATATTGAAGGACCTTGTGAATTGATAATCCTTTTTTTTTTTTGGGTCGTTGTGAATTGATAATCCTTATGTGGCTGACATCAGTTGAAAAAGATATATATGAAGCAAAGTTTAGGAGATGAACCACCGATCAGCATTTCCGTCAATTTTGGGCTCACCAAGAAATTATTATCAAGTTGTTGAAAGATCAAGATCATTCACGTTGGGTAATGTTAAGAATAGAAGGACGTGGCTGGGTTTGAGGCAACAAAAACATCATCTTTCCATTCCTTGTTCTGTGATTCTAGGCGTCGCAAGAATCAGCAGGAACAGACCAAGATATTGTGGGGCATGGATGGATTCTTCTGTCAACTTGTCTTTCTTCCCAAAGCCTATATTGCAAGTCAATGCCCTTGTTTTGGGCGCTCCACGTTGGTTTGCCTGCAATCAATTTTTAGTGGAGGAGCTTCTTTGTGTATCTCATTCTCTATATTTTGTTAAATCTTAAGTTCAATCCTGCTCTTAATCTGTGCTTATATTGAATTGGTTTGTGTCTATGGTGAAACTGGATAAACGGATTAAACGGTAAAAGCACAATCACACACGTAACACAAATGCTTGAGTTAGTTCATTCATGAGATAGGCAAAACCCAACTCTAAGTTTTGTGTTTTAATGAGACTCTAAGTTGAGGCACTACTAAAGAAAAGGGAAATTTGCATAAATATCACCTGAACTTTTAGGCATGTGCATCATTACCATCTGAACTTTTAATTTTTATTATTAACCACCTAAACTTTAGAAAGTGTTGCAATATACCACCTATGTCTTAATCCGTCAAATTTTCCATGAAATTTAAGGGCAATTCCATCAATTCACTATAACTAAAAAACTTAACATTCATAATTTATATATTTTTTCTTTATGAAAAACTAACCTAAATTATCCCACGGTTTCTCCCATCCCTTCCAACACTAACTTTCCCCCTTGCCCAGTAGACCCCTCTGCCATCTAAGGCCATCTCCAGTCATGGGCTATATTCCAAATATAGCTCTAAAATAATGTAAAACTCATCTCCAGCCATGGGCTAAACAAAATTTTGGCTAAATTTGGAGGGCTACATTTGGCCATTTATCCCAGCCTTGGCTTAGGCTAAATTTTTGTGGGGCCCATGCATTTGCTTTTCAACAACCAAAAGTAAAGAACGCTGACATCATCAATGACATCAGCTAGACATGTATGTATTTTTAAAAGCCTTTTTAAATGCTTCAATTGATGTTGTTTAATACAAAAGTATAAAATATTATTGGTCATGACCATTGAGGTCAGACCATTCCAACCCTTCTTTTTTCTTTTTTTTTTCTTTTTTTTCATAGCTTATGTGGTCATTTTTAAAAATTTCTTCAAGTGTTGTTCAAAAAAAATTATAAAAAATTATTGGTCATGACTATTGGAGGTCAGACTATTGAAACCCATCTAATTTTTATTTTATTTTAGTTTCCTTTGTTCTTATCAACGTCATATATGGAATATTGTTTCTAAATAGTAGTTTAATTAAATTAAACAATATATAGTTGTGGAATGTATGAGTATTGTACCATAATTTTTCTCAAAATAATAAAATACGAAGGACCCTAAAATATAGCCTTGCATGGCTGGAGATGGAAAAATTTAGCCCTGCACTATTCTTTAAAAAATTAATATTTTGGAGGGCTAAATTTTTAGTCCTGAACTACATTTAGCCCTATGATTGGAGATGGCATAACATCCTGCCTTTTGGGGATATGAATTTCATGGCTGATTCCAAATAGATTTCTTCAAATCTCCAAATTAATTTGGCCTTCAATTTTTTTTTTTTTTTTTTTTAATTCATAAAGTGAAGTTTCATTTAAAAGTCAAAACGGAAATACACAAAAAGCCATATAAGAAAGAGCAACATAATACAAAAAACTTAATCATTATGGGGCAAGAATCCCATATCTAGACAGTACCATAACTAGTGAAAGAATAGGCTGATAAACCCATCTGAGTAGTGCACCCTCGAGTTGGCCTTCAACTCTTCAACAACCCACACCAAATATTTTATAGATTCAGTGAAGAGAGAGATAAGAGATACGAAAGTAGGGTGTATGCATAGGGTGGGCGGAGGAGGCTATTGGGCAATGTGGAAGAATTTGTGTTGGAAGGGGTCGGGGACGATAATTAGGTTAGCTTATTTTTTCTTTATCTTTTATTTGTTTTAATTTTTTAATTTTGTTAGTTTAAAAAATGTTAAGTTTTTTAGTTATAGTGAATCGACGGAATTGTCCTTAAATTTAACGGAAAGTTTAACGAAGTTAGACATAGACGGTACATTGCAACACTCTCTAAAGTTTAGGTGGTTAATAATAAAAATTAAAAGTTAAAGTAGTAATAGTGCACATGCCTAAAAGTTCAGATGGTATTTATGCAAATTTCCCCAAAGAAAAAAGATCAATGAGTATTTTTTATTTTGGGTCTAACCAAAATAGACCCATACAACTAAAATACTCTAGACAATAACCCACCTATTTTATTACATTTAAATAAAACCCAATTTTGAATTGGATGCCAAAGTGTTCATAAATTATGACATATTTACAAATCATGCCATCAACCCCTCTTTGTTGCTGAACATTTTTCTTCTTAAAAAAATCCCTTAAAGTTAGGATTTCAATAATGTTTTTAACTAGGCATTCAACGTGGTTTCTATATTTTTTGAGTAATGCTATTTAGACACACAACATTGACCACCTTAGCTGACCACCTTATGTGGCAATTGATGTGTCATGCCAAGTCAATTAATGAAGATCGCCATATCAATTAAAAAAACAAATTAAAAAACCCTAGCGTTCCTAGTAAGTGGCTTCATGGCAACATTTATTAATTGACATCGCATGACACATCAGTTGCCACATAAGGTGGTCAACTAAGGTGGTCAATGTTGTGTGTCTAAATAACATTACTCATATTTTTTAATCCATCAATTTCCTCTAGGAGTCACAATTTGAACCCGAGCATTAATTAGGGTTGACTATTTCTCTTTTTTCTATTGGGGAGTTTGTTAGCATAAATGATATATTGGTCTCTTTGATAGTTGTGTAACAATTTTTGTATACTTAATATATCTAACATATCTAGGTACATTATAATTTTCCAATATACGTAGATAGGTACATTATTTAATATACAAAAATATAGGTATATTATTTATATATAAAAAATAAGTTCATTATTGAATATGGTCCATTATAAGCAAATATACATAAATAGGTACATTATTTAGTATACAAAAATATAGGTACATTATTTATAAGAAAAAAATAGGTGCATTACTGAAACCATAACAATAGGTACATTATTTATAAGAAAAAATAGTTATACAAAATATTTGTAGGTAAATTAATGTTCCTAAAAAAAATTAATTTCAAATCCATAACAATTATTAAATTTGAATTTTTGATATAAATAAAAGGAAATAACTAACCAATTAATATGAAATTGAAACAAAATATGATCAGGTTGTCGGATTTGGAAAAACAGACCAAGTTTTAATTATATATTTCGTTTACAAAATATAACCAATCATAGTATAAAAAAAAAAAAAAAAAACATAATAGGTATATTAGAACCAATCAATTTCAAAAACATACGACACTAATTACACACCAAGTTTTAATTAGATATAAAATAAATAAATAAAACTGACCCACAAAACTTATGCAAAATTGAAACACCATTATGACATTGAATAGCAAACAATTTGTTGGAAAAAAAAAACGTTAAAATGCAATTAGGGTAATTTAGGAATTGAAAAAATATAACATTTAATATGTTAAGCATAATTAGGTAACTTGCTTAGGTGGATCCTAGTCATTGGGTTTTACTTATAAAATTGGGTTTAATTTATAGAAAAATAAAAGGATGGGCTGTAGGTAAGGAAAAATGAATTTAAAGGGGAAACCCCAAATTTACTATTTTATTTTTTTGGGTCGGAATTAAAGTTCATTAAAGCAGTTCCAGCAACAAGGGCTGGCCAAGGCTAGGGCCCATGAAACCAAGCCAGCCCTTAGGCAAGATGAGCCCGAGTTCAAGCTCGGGTTTGCTGACGTTAGCAACAACAACAAAATTTAAAAAAATTTAAAAAAATCTAAAAAAATACAAAAAATTTCAAATTTCTTTTTTAAATAAATACTTTGTCATAGTTTTCACTTCCCACACCAAAACTCTATACAAATTTCTCTCCTCATATCTCATATGAATAGTTGTTGCCATGGCAATGGGTGGAAACACCACAACCTTTTGCAAGGGCAGCCTTTGGGTTCCCTATACAACCAAAAAAATTGGGTTTCTAATGAAGTCTAATTTTATTGGTGTAATGGACCTGGTTATGTTTTGGAAGGGTTTTTTACTGTATTGGTTTGGGCTTATTGTTCTAGTGAGAGCTGGGCTAGATGTTCTCAAAAAAGCTATAAGCTACTTGGGCTTAAACCTGCCATATGCAACCACCTAGAAGTGTAGCCCAAACACACTTCCACCTTTGACAAGGGAAGACGGTGGAGTATGAAAATGTTAATGTGTAATGGAAGATAGGAAGACTTTTTCCAGTCTTACTAAATTGTCACCATCTGAAAACCATTGAAAGTTCAAAATTTTATTCCCATTAAAAGGTTACTAGAAAGTTAAGTTAGAAATCTTCATTTCCGTCTTCATCGTTATCTTTAGAGAATGACAAGCATATCCAACAATCTTTAGTATATACTTGTTTCTTTATCGGTAAAGAGATATTCTTCCTTCCTGCAAATCACAGTTTGACACATATGTAAAAATAATTCATCAAAAACAAAAAGAAAAACTTTTGCATACATGTGATACTGCTATTAGTAAGGATGTAGAAACTCCTACTTACCTGGTAACCTGCTTACTTGGTAAGAAAGGAAGTATTTTCCAATCACATATTTTACTTACATAAAAGTATTACAATTATTATAATTCATAAAATTATGTATGTTCCACGTTAAAATCCGTAATATAATACCGCTAAAAATATTAATTACAGATTGAATCGAGGAGTACTTGTCTCATACTTCTCCCATTCCGAGTAACTATACAGAATTTGAAATCAAATCTTGTATAAAGCTAGAAACCAAATCAAATAATTGAAGATCTGGCCGGCCGCCATCCAGAATCTCCGCACTTAATTCATCCCATTAGGAAAGTGTCCCTACTGGTTGGTGGCAAAAGATATTTTCATTAATTAATTAGATTCTAAACTCATAAATCTCAAATATTCCCCACCGGTTGGATGCCACGCGAACGGTCCAATGATTCAAAAGATAAGCGTAGATAGAATATCCCTATAAAAAAAAATTCAAATTAACATTAGACATGAACGATCCAATCATATACAAGTTCCTTGGTAACGAAATTTACTTGGTTAACCTCGACTTCGATTCGAATTATTACACTTGTATTTAATTCAGTATGGGCATTATTGAAATTAAACCCTCGTGGATAAAGTTGTGGTAGAATTCCAAGTGTTACAAGTAATAATAAATTGGGCAATAAGAATAACTTAATTAAATTTACCACACAATTTATTTACCTAAGAATGACTGCGTTTGCGCTTTTAACATGATGGAATTTACTGATTTTACAGATCTGAAATATTAACAATAAACGTCGATTGAAATTTGCTAGCATTTGTAGAGGAAAATTTAAAATGAAAGAACACGGGAGATATGCGAACGAAGAACTATACTTCATTTCTCAAACACCATTTTTTTTTCTTTGGGAACAAAAATACAGGAAAAGTAACATAGTCATCGATCAAAATTATCGAGCGCAGAGAACACACCACCACAAAACTAGAGAGATTTAGAGAACCAGATTCAGAAACCACCTAAACCCTAAAACATCAAAGAAGCAACACTAAATTCCCAAACCCTAAACCTAAAATTTAACTCCTCCAGCTGCCGCCTTCAGAGCCACCGCTGCCCCTGGAATAGCGAGCGCCACCGCCCTCACCACCTCCATAACCACCTTCACGACGGCCACCACCGCCATATCCACCGCCTCCACTGCCATATCCTCCACCGCCGCCTCCACGGCTGTAGCCACCGCCGCCACCTTCACGTCGGCCGCCACCTCCGTAGCCGCCGCCGCCGCCATATCCCCCGCCGCCGCCTCCACGGCTGTAACCTCCTCCGTTACCGCCACCACCACCGCCGCTTCCACGAGACTGAGCCTCGTTGACGGTGATGTTACGGCCGTCGAGGTTCTGGCCATTCATGCCTTCGATCGCGTCCCTCATGGCCTTCTCATTGCTGAAGGTGACAAAGCCGAAGCCCCTGGACCTCCCGGTCTCACGGTCGTTGATGATCTGAAAGCACAAAAACGAACCAAATCGAATCAGATCCATCCATATAATCAAAACAAATACACAAAATAAGCGAAAATGAAAAGGAACCGATCGATCTTCAATCTTTGGGAGAGAAAGATGAAGATGAACGTACCCGATCTTGAGAGTGAGTAATAATAAGAATCATATAGTAACAGAGAATCATAGATCAAGTAACATAGAGAAACAGAAGATCAAGTAGCAGAGAGAGAACAACAGATGGCCGCGAGGCCGAATCGGGTCAGATCCGATCTCTGCGTCAAACGGACCTTCGATTCGATGATCTCACCGAACGGAGAAAAGGCCCTCTCCAGCGCATCATTGTCGGTGGCCCAGGCGAGCCCTCCGACGAAGCAACGGAACTCGATCTCGGCAGAGGCCATTGCTAAAAAGTAACCGGAGAAAAGAGAACTGGAATTTTAGGTAAAGGAAGGAGAGAACAAGAGAGCACGAAGGACTGCTATCCCCAAAGCCTCGTTATATAGAGCCCCTTCCCCCTCAACTAGGGTTAGCTTGTTTGGTTACTCGGGTTCAAATCCAAACCTATGATGTTTGGTTACGGGATTTATAATATCTCTATCCCGGTTTTGAAATCATTATCTGGACACGTCATCGTGTTTGGTACGTTTTCCGATGTGTGATTTGTTTGGTTCGGAGTTATTTATCCTCGTTTCCAAACAGGGAAAGGATAGAGCCGTGGCATTCGGTGCGTTACGGACTCTGGTTGAAAACGATAAAATTTAAAAAATTTAAAAAAATGACTGGGACGGGTTTATGGGTGGGTTCCACTCATCACATGATTGTCCCCGCTGAGATATTTTACTGCTTGGAAAATATCTCGCGAGTGTAAGTACGGGATTACCCTTGTCTTTTGCAGGAAATTGCTTGTGTGGCCCTCGTTTGGTATCTCCGCGCCCCTGACCCTTTGTTGTTTTTTTTTGTTTTTGTTTTTGTTTTTTTTTGTCTGAACCACAAGGTAGTCCTGGATATGCCCCAATTATAGGTGGCACTTTTAAGCCTTAACCACAACCCAGACTAATCCCCGCTCACATTGGGTCAGCCCGTAAGGGGTAAAGTATTGGCCAAAGTGGTGACTCCATACGAGAGCGGGGATCGAACCCCTGACCTCTCTTAAGGAATGAGAGTGCCGAACCACTCACACCAACCACCTTGGTTCCTTTTTTGTTTTTTTAATGCTTTGGCACTATCGATATGAAGAAATTCTCAACGGATATGCACCTGTGGTCACATCATATGGCCTCACATGGATATACTATTGTATGTGATAATGCCTAGTGGTATTATTTTACGCGATTACAAATAGGTGGTGTTATTAATTTATTCATGTTTTAAATTTACAGTCTAATGTTAGTTTTAGATTTTTATAAGAACAAGAACATTTAAAAGAGTTTTGTAACTCAAATGGTTACATCACCATTAATGAGGCGTTTGTTGAATTAGCTCTGGTCTTTGATGTGTTTTCAAGTAGTTATGGATTTCAATTCCTATGGCATTCGAGGGTGTGAATTTATCCCTCCGCTTTTTGACTTTGACAAACAAAAAAATACTAAAATTTTTATATATTTAGACCGAAAGTCATATATTCGAATTTCTCTACCCCATATTGTTTGTATCAAAAAACAAATAGGGAAAATCAGATGCCCTGTGCGGTGCCACCACTTTCGCCGCCCTATAGTCGACATGTTTCTTTACATTAAATTTTTTATTAATTTTTTTATTAATTTTTTTATTTTATGATCTGCAGGCCCAATCAGAGTTCTTGTTCATTGATTGACCTTATGGGCTGTTGAGCATTCTTGGCTATATATGGGCCTGCTGGTGTCAGTTTTTATGCTTTGATTGGAGAGAAGTGAACCTTCCTACGGCTTTAGCCCAAGATTGTTATAAAATTACAGGTCTGGTATTTGGGTTTCAACTTTAAATCACAAATGGGTGCCCATATCATAATCACCGGCAACAAATACATGCATAACGCATTTCCAAATGCCCTTTTTAAGCTTGCGTCTTCTCTACTGACTATTTTCTTTGCATTATTTTGCATTGTTAAGAGCTCCTGGGTAGAATTTGTTCTTAAAAACCGGCTTGTAAGTGAAGAGTGTTCAAGAGCTCTTAAAGCACTATAGGATATATTATTTTTCCAACGTGGGATCTTGAGTCCTAACATTCCACCATGCTTCCATACCCAACGTTCTCGTTGGTCCATTCTATCGACACTGACCCGATGGTAGCCCTTTTCTTCCTTTGAAGCGACTTCACTCAACTATCAGTATCCAATGACTCGATATCATGCCCATTCATAACATCGATCATTTTAATCCAGCTTATAGGTCGCCCCTTTCATGGAATTGGGCCCAGTTGCATGATGAAACCAAACTCGGATACCAATGTGAAGAGACCACTGGTAGAACTTGCCCCTAAAAATCTGCTTGTAAGGGAAGGGTGCCCAAGAGCTTTCACTCTAGGATATGCTATTTCTCCAATGTAGGATCTTGAGTCCTAACATTTTATATCAACTAGTCAATAATTCCAACACAAACATCCTTAATGTGTACAAACAACGTAAAAATGATAGATGGTGATAGCATTCTAAGCTCGAATCTCCTGTCCTAATAATAATTTCTTTTTTAAAAAAAACACAGTTCTTTTATGCTTCACCTCAAGTACGACAAACCTTTATTCGTGTCGGGCTCTATGCCTCTTAAGTTTCAAGTAACAATATGATCCCAACCCATTCTAACTTCTTAAGCCCATCTAGTTCTGCCCTTGAGGCCAGGAAATAACACAGAGAATTTGGGCCGAGAGTGCCGGTCGAGTTACCTATTTAACATTTTTTTTGGGGTCAATATACCTTATTAACAGTTCAATCAACTAACAGAGGTTGGTGGGCAAATGTTTAGGAATACGTGTTTCACAGCTTGTGCATCCAAATGGAAATTTAATTATAAGCGCCGTTTTTCAATTTTAGTTTTTAGCTTTTATTTTTTATACTAGAGTATAAAGGAAAATGAGAGTACGAATGAGAGTTACGATGAGAATGAGAGTTACGATGAGATTGAGAGAGAGAGGATGGGAAGGAGGAGTAAAATCTTTCACCTGCGCCAGTTGGAGTTTTTTTTTTTTTTTTTTTGGGTTTCTCAACCACTATCCGTATATGGTATATGTTACTTTCAAACCTCCATCATGAAAGTGTGGAATAATGGAAGGGACTTTAGCTGTTGGAGAAGAAAAGGGACCTCTGAAGTGATGAGTTGGGTGCCACGTAAGCACTACCTGAAAACCCTACTTATATCACCTTTTTTTTTTATGGTATTGATATTTTGATTTGTCTTGACAAACATAATAAACTTCAAGTTGCTGCAAAACCAAGTTGGTTGTGCATGTGCAATTGAATATGCAAAAAGTTTCTTTTGTTTTCTTTACACGTATGCACACACGTACGGATATACATAATTATGTTTTCGATAGTTACATACAAGTCTATATAACATATTTCACTCTCGATAGTTTCCCTATGAATTCTGTATTCGCAATTGCGATCGGATCTATTCATTAAACATAATCAATTTAATAAGATTTCTTATCTATCCCTAATACAGAGTAGAGTAATATTGTCTCACTATAGTGTAGAATCCAATATGATAATGCGATGATATTGACTTTTCTTACTTGTCTATGCGTTACATTCCTCAACACTCCACTCTCGTAAATTCAAAATCTTATAAACAAATAGATTTGGCCACAATCAAGAGATTAAAGATAACGACACATTGTTTTTTTTTCTTTGATCAATCTTAGTTTCAACATAAAACAAACAAACATTTTGTTACTACTTTTTTTCGTCGAAAGATTAAGGGATAACCAATTCCAATTGGTCGGGGTCAAACGGTTGTGCAATTGATTTGTGTGATTGATTGACCCTCTAATTTTTTATGTTTATGGGAAGTTGACCTTCTAATTAATGTAATGTGCATTTACGTGATTTATACACAATCAAGTTCTATAATTTTGTTAAAATACACGCTGATTAAGTTAATATAAAAGGAAACAAATACAAAAAAGATTGGAGCAAGTCCTTCCGCAGAAAATAATATGGGGCCATTAATTCCAATTATTGATCATAAAATGACATGTTGATCAATTTAGAGTTATTTACACTAATACATCTTGAGGTTTTCGGTTTTTTTACAAAACCTCCTGAGATTTTAAAAATTACACAATCACCCCTTGAGGTTTCAAATTGTTTTCACAATACCCCTTTGTGTTGTTTTTTGATCCAAAGATTGATGATTATAAATAACTAGTCTCTCCGCACGCGCTTCCGCGCCTGCGAGATGTTATTTTTTAAAAAAATTAAAAATTATTTTAGAATTAAAAAAGATAATGGGTAGTTGTATTCCATAAAAATAGGCCATTATCTAATTTTTCTTTTAATTTTGATTTTTTTAAATATGAAAAAGTGTGAATTTACCATATTATCCTCATTTAATTAATAATTTCAATTCTTAATGTTTGCATTAACAAAGGGCATTTTCTAGTATTTTGAATGTTTCACCATTCTCTGTCTTTTGCTTTATATATATAGATAAAAAAAATGTATTCGAATGACAAAGTCAGCCTTTGAGATTAAATTGCACATACATTCATTAACCTCTTTTTTCTAGAGAATACATTCGTTTATGTTAATTTTGTCATTTGCATAAGATTTATTTATTTATTTATGAAATCATTTATTTTTGGACGAACAATCAACAAAAAGGATTTTGTTAAAGCAATTTGAAACCTCAGGGAGTGCGTGTGTGTGTAATTTTTGAAACCTCAAAGAGTTTTGTGAAAAAACCAAAAATCTCAAGAAGTTTCCATGTAAATAACTCATCAATTTAAACCACGTCCTACCCCTTTCACCTCCCATAACCGCTGTGTTGTTGGGTGACTATGATAATCAGAATTTCTGCCAAACCTCATAAATTTTGTATCCCTTATATTGAACCATCTCCCCATCCAGAACCAGTTATACGGCCCTTATGTCGATTTCTGGTGAAACATGGCCATAAATGATTGTCAGTCTGTTTGCCCCACCCTTCTAAGGACATTATAATCATTGTGATATGGTTCCTATATGTGGAATATTGGACATTCCCTTTAAAAGGAGCAATAAATAAAAAAAGGAAGTAAAAAGCAGGACTTAATCCATATGATTTTGTTGCTACAAAGACTAAATATATAATGTATACATATAACATGAATTTTTCTTCTATGTTAAGTGCAATTTCAACAATCGGAATCATCTATATTTAAGTTTCCTTACAAAAATTTTGTTAAGATTCGAAATTGTTTGGTCATCAAATTCTGTCACAATGAATTCATGTAAGCAAAGCACAATGTTCTACTTTCTTTTCTTTTCTTTTCTTTATTTGAAATTATCTGTTTTTTTTTTTAAAGTTCTTGCTCAGTTTCCCTAGCCCAAACCGTTAAAGGTCCCTCTATTTAGATAAATAAATTGAAAATTACATAGAATTCTAAAATGGCGGAATTTAGATTTTTATATTTTCAATTTCTAGCAATTAAAGATTTTAGTGTTTGGATTTATGTATGTCGAATTTTGTAAATGACACTATGAAAATTGTGAAATAATACATATTTTAGTGGAAATTAAACTTGGAAATTTGATACCCCAATTTTCACACATCATTTAATAAATTCCGCCCTTAAGTTTCCAAACAAACGCCTATGATTTTCAGATGCGTGCTAGCCGCTAACACTAAGCGCCTATGCTATAGTGCAATCATCTGAAAATCATCAAACATGGTATCCACACAATCTCTCTTCGTCTCCAAACTTATCATACAAAATTCAAAAAGAGAGAAAACGTACGTGGTGTGAGATGTAAAAGCATAAATAAACAAAGATATAAGAAAACGCCCACGTTCAATAATAAGTAATTTAGCTTTGATTAGTTGCCAAAGTATATTCTAATCTTTTTAATTAATTATCGTTTTAAATATTTGTACAGTCGCCCACCAAAACAAAATAATATATATAAATGAACATCACATCGCTACAGTTGGATGAACAGGTAGCCAATGTAAAGTCATTCATTGAATCTCTGTCTAGTATTTAAATCTGACAGATTCAGATATGCATGCGTATACAATGTACTGTCTGAGATCTGAGTCAATTGATCCGGGGGTTATCTTAATCTTAGGGATAAAATTAGTTGACATAGCCTTTTAAATTTTAGGGGTTATCTTAATATTACGATAATTTTATTTTATTAAAGGTGAAACTAAAAGGGGCTATCTTAGTATTAGTGAAACTAAAGGGGGCTAACCAAGGTGGTTGGTGTGAGTGGTTCGGCACTCTCATTCCTTAAGAGAGGTCAGGGTTTTGATCCCTGCTCTCGTATGGAGTCACCACTTTGACCAGCACTTTACCCCTTACGGGCCGACCCGGTGTGAGCGGGGATTAGTCTGAGTTGTGGTTAAGACTTAAAGGTGCCACCCATAATTGGGGCTCATCTAGGACCACCTCGTGGTTCAGACAAAAAAATAATAATAATAAAAACTAAAGGGGGCTAATTTTATTCTAAGCTGGGTGGAACGGTGTTGGGGGTTTGCGCTTATAAACAACGGGAGATGTAAGCTTTGAATGAGAGGGGACCTGTAGTAGCGGACGTTGCTCAAACCTACGTACCTAGTACAAGAACTTGTCTAAACCTACCAAGTACCTAATGTAAACCACCTAACTAAGGATTAATGCATGAAAATGTCAAAATTAGGAAGTCAATGGCACACAAACTTTGGATTTTGAAAGATATATATATAGAGATTGAAAGCTACATATGTTAGAAGTATTTTATTAACTTACCTATTTCTTTTTTTAAGATATTTTTTATTAAAAGGAGCGATAATATACTAAACTCACACGCACTACACGGATACTAAAACTCAAATCCAAAATTTTGTCTGGGGAAGCAATTACTCCAAGTCACTACACAAATGAGTCCTTTGCAACTTACCTATTTCTAAGGATAGAAATCAGAGTATGAAATAACTATTAATGGAAGCCCCTTGATGCATAAATAGTAGGAACTATTCGATTGAAGTTTTCAAAGAGTGCCTCTTTAGCTTCAACATAGTAATTAAAAGAGAAGACCATGCCCATACAAACATTAGTTTAGGTCTCCCATCTCCATGGAATGTGTCATCATTGTTCACAAGTCAATTATCTAAACAGAAAAAGAAAAAATTATTAAGATTTGATCTCATCATCAAAATTGTACTTAACAAAGGACAAACATGTGATTATCGTATTAAACCAGTCAATTATCTTACCACCACACATGCATCAAACACTAGGGATATAATATTGGCAATGAGTGACCATTTGGTGGAAATATGAAATGTAAATATACGAATATGCTAGTCAAATGTCTTATGCCCGCAAAATGAATAAAATGGTTTAAGAGAAAGTATGTTTCTACATATAATTTGACCTCCTCTACTTGTAATTCAGTTATTCATCTCTCTCAACTTTTCGATTAATTTTACGGATATAAAATGAAAAAAAATACATGACGTGACATGTTTACTTATCAGGAATTGGTATTCCAATACCTAACTTCCCCGCGTTTACTAACACATAAAGAATAAAAAATTATGTGGGTTTCACCTTAAAATCCGTAATCAAAGAGAGAGTAGTTGATCCGATTCCCTTATCTAAATTCCCCCAATTCTTAAGGTTAGGTAAGTACACATATCCTTAGGGTGGGAACTTATGTTTTAAGTAGACATTTATTTTGACGAATTCTTAGGATATGAACACTAAATAAACACGTGTATAAATACATTTAGTTAGTTGTTAAAAGTGGAAATTTAGCAGAAACGTGTGGGCTTAGCTAGATCGTGACATTTCAGCCGACATTAAGAAAAAGAGCAAAGCAAGTGCACCTTGTATTATATATTGCGGCAAGTGGTGCACCTCAATACACTTACCTCATGAGGAACAAGAAAAAGTGGTTGACTTGACTGAATTGATAAGTTGGACAACTGAGAAAAAATAAAAAATAAAAAAAAGCACAATGGCAAATTGGCAATGCTCAAGGACTTGGTCCACATCACACTAACCAACTTGCTAATTTGCTATTGGCTTAGAGCTACACTTGGCGGTCAAAGAAGCTATTTTGGTCTGAATTTATAGCACAAGCAAATAATGCCTAAGGTCAACTTGTGCAAGAGGGTCTTTGTTTCAACTTTTTTTTCAGGCCTTCTTAGGAGGGAGACGATGGATTAGGCTGAGGGTTGACGGAGAAAAGAAAGGAGGAGATGGGCGGAGGCCACGAGAGGGTTGGGATGAGGTGAGTGAGGAGATGGGTGTTAGGGTTTGGGAAAGAAGATGAGAGATGATTTTTATTTTTAAGTTATTTTTTAAATTAATGTATTTATTTAATTAATTAATAATATATGGACCACGTGGCACTATATGATTGGTCTACGTGACATATTTATTGCCACGTCAGTAATTAACAGACTTGTTAATGGAAAGATTGACGGTATGTATGAAAGTGATAAAAAAATCAACTTCATGTATGTGACTAAGGGATTCGGATCCTCTGCTTTAATTTTCTCTGCCATGATCTGCTATACTTTTGTTCCCCATACGCCACATCATTAAAATTTAATCTAACGGATTTAAAAGTTGACACATCAAAAACTCAATTTACTCCTAATTAAAAAAGAATAAAAAAACCCTAACACCCAACTAACTGTAGTTAACGTCCTAAACCCTCTTCTTCTTTTTTTTTCTTTTTTCTCCTTCTTGCTTCGTTCTGTCCTCCAGCTTTTTTTTTTTTCTCTTCTCCTTATTCACTTTCTGTTCTTCTCCCAAAACCCACCCCTCCCCACCACCTGCCGTTTTCTTCTCCACCCATTCCCCCATGACAACCACCCCCCACTCCCAGGCCAATCCCCCACCCAACAGACCCCTCATCCCTTCTATTTTTTTTCACCCCCGAACCCAGCATGAGGTTATTGGTTAATACATTTTTCTTAATTGTTTTTTTCACCCCCGTGTAAGTGTATCGAATCTAGCTTTAATATGTATTGGGTCCTCGGGACAAGAATTCTATCCTTTTCTTCCTAATTAATATGTATGGGAGAAAAAAAAAAGAGAGGAGGACAGAACAAAGAAGAAGAAGAAAAAAAAAGAGCTTTGGATGTTAACTATTGAATAAAGAGAAGAGGACAAAACCTGAAGCAAGAAGGAGAGGAGCACAGAACCTGAAGCAAGAAGGAGAAAAAAAAAAAAGAAAAAAGAGGAGGACGTTAACTACAGTTAGTTGGGTGTTAGGGTTTTTTTATTCTTTTTTAATTAGGAGTAAATTGAGTTTTTGATGTGTCAACTTTTAAATCCGTTAGATTAAATTTTAATGATGTGGCGTATGGAGAACAAAAGTATAGCAGATCATGGCAGAGAAAATCAGAGCAGAGGATCCGGATCCGTGACTAAGATGACAAAAATTTGGATAAACTTTACTGTACTAAACTGAAAATTACCTTAATAATAATAATAATAATAAGGAAAGCAAAACCCTAGAAAGGGTTTCAGTAGCAGTTGCAGCCACTGAAAATCCGATGGTTGCTTTCGAACAATCTTTTTCTGTGCGTCTCTCTTACTGTTGTTGTTGGTGTTGCTATCTTTAATCATTGTGGCTGCGACCTGTGTAACAGAGAAGAGAGAGAGAGAGAGAAAGAGAGAGAGAGAGAGATACAAATAGAAAACAGAGTTTTGACCACTATATGGGCGTTTGACCTTTGACTCGCGCTTATCCTTTCTGCAACTAGAAATCCATTTTGGTAGTGCGGTTAGATATTTCTCCAATTTTTAGGGTTCGTTTGATACGACGAACTGTCATGAACTAAACTAAATTTTGAGACTGTCTTGGATTAACTTAGATTAACCTAAGCTGGATTAAGTACTGACCTACGTTTGATGATAAGTCGAACTAAGAAGCTGAATTGTAAAAATAGTGAAAACCTATGTTTGGTGCTGTGTCGAATTAAAAAATAATTCTTATAATATTTAAATTTAATTACGAATTTTGACTTAAAAATAAATAAGTTCTACAAAGAAACCCAATTCAAAAATTAAAAATAATAATAAAAAGAAAATAAACCAATAGATGTTGTTAGGGTTGGGGGCAGAGAAGTGAGAGGGAGCCATTGATGTTGTCGGGTTGGGGGTAGTGCAGTGGACAACGATGGGTCGGAGGAGATGGGTTTCCAGAGTTGGGTCGGAAGAAATTCTAAAAATTCATTCTTTTCGATTGTTGTTGGGTCCAATTAGATCTTGGAGCTTCAGTTTTTTCAATCAAGAAAATACACTTGTTGGAGCTTCAGTTTTTCAACCTCAATTTTGTTGAGGTAAAGAAGTTGTGGGAAGAGAAAGTGATGAATGGCGTAAGGGAAGAGAAGCCAGGCCAGTGTGTCGGATTCGCTTGTTCAGTTTAGCGATGGTGCTATTTTGTGAACCACAGTTTAGGTTCACTATATTATAAGAGCCAGTGAGCCATTTTTTTCACTGTTGGACTGTATAGTCTCATTTAAGTTAGTCCCCTTTCTTATCAAACATGGGTTTTAATTGCTATTTAACCAAATCTAGTCCAATGAGACCTACCAAACATGCCCTTAGGGTTTAGGGAATTATTCTATGCTTTAGGGTTTGCTACATTTAAATTATAGAAAATTATATTATATTGTTGTTTTATTGATCAACAGAAGAAATTAATTACATCACTGCCAGGACTAGAATAATTAATTATCCATAGATTAATCCTAGGACAAATTAAACTTACGAGTCATTCCTTCAATACATTTCAAATTGTGAATTGTTCATCTCAATTTGTAAAGAAATGTTATAAGAAGTCAAACATTATTCATTTAAAATTATAAAAATTACGAATCACAAATATGTATTGTATCAAGTCATCTTTTAATACAAGAGTGTTATTTTAGAACGAGATTTTATCAGACACGGTTGTACAAATTTGTCATTTATTTAAACTTTCGACTGTACGGGGAAATTTATTTATGAAAAAAACAAAAACCACTCAGTACTTGCTTGAGCCATCTAATTTGTCCTTATGCACGCTACTTTAACCTAAAACGAAATGTTTCATACCAAAAAACAAAAAACCAATCCCTAAATTCATGCATGTTGAATGCTCAAGAGATAGAGCCCTAGTTTTAAAAAAAGTGTTATTTCAAAAACAAGCAGACACAGGCAGGACCACTGTTCATAAGCTGGCTAGCAGAAAGTCGTTTATTTGACCAAAGAAAGAAGGCCTCTGCGGAAAATGAAGACTTTCCTCACGCTGTTGTAATTTTGTGGTGTGTGGTGAGGCCAACAACAAAGTGAGCAGTTGAGCATTACTTGCTGTTCATGTCCTTCAACGTGGAAGCATGGAGACAAACAGCATGCGTATAGGACTGGGACTGCTGCATGGTCCTTCTTTATAATAACTGATAGATCAACTTGCACTTGTGTTCCTTGTTCTTAACGACGATGGAAATTGCATTTAATGCAATTCAAGAGAAAATTCATTCGCACTTGCTTTTTCTGTCAAAAAAAATTAGTTCAGACTTGATAGGGATGGATTGCCGAACCAAATCTTGAAATTTTGATCTCAAACTGTTGTAACAATATATTACTGACCCCGCCGTGAATTTATGTATTTGTATAACAAAGTAAGGGGGCTTGTAGCTTGAGTGATTAAGAGCATTTACCTATGCACTTGATGTCATGAGTTCGATATCCCCATCCCCAATATCGCTTATATCAAAGACAAACAAAATATAACCATGTTACATTCAGGGACGGACTTTTAGTTTGGCAAACCTGGGCTATAGCCCAGGTGGCCTCTTTTTTCCAGCCAAAAAAATAAAATTCTAGCTCACCCAATTTAAATAACCTAATTTAGTTCTCCTAGTCAATAAAAAGAGAGGAGAAGGGGGGGTTGTTTGGTGTGGTGTGGTGTTGGGCGCCTGGGCTATAGCTCAGGTAGCCTCTTTTTTCTAGCCAAAAAAATAAAATCCTAGCTCACCCAATCTAAATAACCTAACCTCCTCTAGTTGGGGTGTAGGGGAACTCACACACAGCACAGCAAAAGAAAAAAAAGAGAAAAAATAAAATAACTCACACAGCACGTAGGAAAAAAAAAAAAACAAAGAAAGAAGAAGCACCACCCTACCCTCGCATGTAGAGGGGAAAAAAAACGCTCTTGTTACTGCTGCACTCACCTTCAAGACTTAATTCAAGTGAACCAAGTTCCAATATTCGTCATGTAAGCTTCTCTCAATTTCTTGATGCTCTAATTTGAGGATTTTTTTTGGAGTTTATGAAGTATCAATTAGGATTTGCAATTGGGGCATTGGTTTTCAGTTTATGTGTTATGAATTATCAAATAGGGTTTGTAATTGATTTTATTATTCTTGTGGTTATTTTTTTTTTTGTTATCAATGAAATCACATTGTATTGTTGAGCTTTCTATCTACTTAGTATCTAAGTTTAGCCCATCCCATTTTAAAATTCTGAGTCCATCCCTGGTTACATTGTCAATGGTAATAAAATTTGAAAAAAATATTGGTGAGTGCTTATGAAGACATATAGAATTCCATCCAAAATTTTGGTTTCTTTAGGTTTAATATGCTCTCACTGCTTGATAAAATGAGAATTTCATTGTCAACATGCTTGACAATACCATGTATGAGTAGGGAACTTCCAACCATTGAGTCGTTCAATCGTGCATAAACAATTGTCTCTAGCATTTCAATGACATAGATCCATTTTTGTTTTACTTCAACAGGTTCTAGGTTTTTTGTTTTTTGTTTTAAAAAAGAAGAGTTTTTCATTCCTATTTGATGGGTTTATTTGTGAGAATTTCATATATGATCTTGTATCCCACAAACTAGTTTTCGATATCTATTTAATGGATTTCTTCATGAATAGAAGGAAAATTGTCATTTTTGGGTAATGATTTCCCCACTCCCATTTTGACCACTTACACTCCTTTTTCAGTTATAAAATGGAGTGTAAATGGACAAAATTGGAGTGGGGAAATCACCACTCTTTGTTTATGTAAATCAGAACGATAGCAGCCATTATCTTATACTTTTCAATCTGAAGTGAGTAAATCGAGATATAAGAATATAATACATTTGCGAACTAGTAAAAATTAGTCATTCAACCTCCCATTGAAGAATAGTTCGACCAAAAGGTAGGGTAGAGAAATAAATGTGAGAAAAATACTTATAAAAAAAACCAATAAATACGTTAGCTCGAACCATTATATATATATATATATATATATATATATATATATATATATTGACATCCTTTCTTAATTTCTCACCTTAAAAAAGAAAAGAAAAAGAAATAGAAGCTGGGTAGTTTCAACTACTCTAAATCACGGAGAGTGAGATTGAATTCATATGCAAAGAGGCAAGCACACTGTTTTGGTCAATTGGCCTAACTCACATATGCAACATACTTTCTTGACTTGGGTTTTTATTTTTTATTTTATGAACTAGGCCATTATTTTAGTTTTATTTTTCTGCGGTGGTAATGGGTTGGGTCGTTTTTTGTCCCAATTTGTAACCCAATTCGAAATAGAGCAGTTTTATGATTTCTTGGATCCAAGATTCACTTATTATTAGGCCAACTCAATCCAATCCAACCAATCCTTTTGTGATTGGGTTGGGTGGTTCGGTCGGGTTAACTCAAAATTAACCTCACTTTACATTTTGGTTCCAACCTGTAACTCAACCCGCACATAGAGGTTTATGATTTTTTGAACCCAAGACCACTTCATTAGTAAACTAATCCAACCCAAGCCTTTAATAATGGATTGGGCGGTTCGGTTGGATTGACCCAAAATTATGCCCACCCCTACTAAGCACCCCACTATGCAAACCAAATGAGCCCTAATAATAATTAAAAAAAATTACAATAAACAATTACAAATTCAGACATTCAAATATATTAAAATTAACTCAAGCAAAAAATAAAAAAGACAAATGACATACACTTGCAGTCTCTCATAATACACAAGTAACATTTTTAAATTTAAAAGCTAACGATGAAATGATTTGATTTAGTCCATTTTTTATTCATCTAAATCGAAAAAGAAATGCAGTTAATAAGTTCTTTATCTTCAAATCCAATCCAACAAACAAAATTAAAAAAAATTGAATTTGATTGAACCTTTCACGGTTTGCATGAATAGTTTGAACTTGTCTCAGCAGACCATTTCATAGAAACGAAAAGGTTCTTTATATACATACATAATTTTAAAATAAGAGTATATATCTCATGTCATGTATTGATTTGAGAATAAGTTTTCAGAAAACTGCCCTTTGTAAGGAAAATTATGTTTTGAGATAACAAGTATTGTTGTTGAGCTGTAATTCTTTTTCAATTAAAATCTATTTTTCTTCATGTGTGGCTAGAATCACCAAAAATAATAATTCATACCTAATCCAACTCACTTACCTAATGTAACACAAAAAAGATTTGAATTGCCACTTCATCATGTCCCCTAGTAATTTGTCCCCAATGCTTTGCTTTCTATGTGAAGCAAAGAAACCTTAGATAATGATGAAATTGTTCTTTGGTTACCATAATCATCATATACATGATATCTATGAAATCCAAAGCAAAATTCATTGTATTATTATTATTGTTTTTTTAGACTTTTCCTATTGAAAGAGACGATAGCAAATTAAACTCACACACACTACACGAACCTAGGACCTTTCCTGAAGGAACAATTGCTCCAAATCACTACATTAGTGGGTCCTTTGCAAATTCATTGTATTCTTAAGTGCTTCTTAATAATTCAGATTCAATTTTACTTTATTTCTCTATGTGAAGCAAAGAAACCTCAGATAATGATGAAATTGTTCTTTGGTTACCATAATCATCATATACATGATATCTATGAAATCCAAAGCAAAATTCATTGTATTATTATTATTATTTTTTCAGACTTTTCCTATTGAAAGGACCGATAGCAAATTAAACTCACACACACTATACGAACTCATGACCTTTCCTGAAGAAACGATTGCTCCAAACCACTACATTAGTGGGTCATTTACAAATTCATCGTATTCTTAAATGTTTCTTAATCATTCAGATTCAATTTTACTTTATTTCTTTACGCCTCACTTCTTCCCACTTGTATTTTCCTTGAAAAGATATTTCCTAATTAAAAAAGTGGGTAAGTTGGGTTAGAGAGAGAGAGAAGGGGGGAGAGAGAGAGAACAACCCTTTATTTCCATTTAGGTGCAAATGATCATTTCACTAAAAAGACAAACTTTAATTCTAAAGAAAAAATGATCATGTACTACAAAGAATCATTAAAGGCCATCAAGTACACACCAATTTTACACAACCAAAACCTACCCATTTCTGGATTAAAAAAAATAACCTACCATTTCACCCAAATTTCATTCCTTTGTTTCCCAGAGTCAGAGATAGTGTTTAAAAACAGAGCATCCCTTTGTTCTCAGAGAAAAAAAAACAGAGCATCATTTTTGTTCATAGACACATATTCCCAATGCTTGACAGCCTAGAAATCACAAAAAAAATCACACAAGGGTCCCTTCAGTAAATTCCCTAAACAATTGGGTCACAGCAATAATTGTATAGAACATTTCCATTGTTCACGTTTTTTTCTTTTAAATTTAATTTTTTTAAATTTAAAATTTTGCTGTTTATAAGATTTCCATAGAAGAGGAGAAAAATAGGAAAGAAAAAAAAACAGTGGATGGGTGTGAGCTGGAATGGGCGGGATTACCGGAGGTCAAATTCAACCCAACCCACTGAGACTCACAGACAGAACCGGCGTCGGACCTGGGTTCAGACCCATCACCGAGTCACGAGTCCAAACCCCGAGTCAATCACTCAGCTGATTCAGCCACAACCACATTGGCCAGCCCACATTTTGAAGACTTCAACTTTCCATGTCTTTCAGTGACAGCAGCCCCTTCAACACAGAAACCAAATAAAATAGAGAAGGTAAGAGAGAAAATCAAGGTTTGGTTTTCTCTCTGTGTTTTGTTTTTGTTTTTTGTATGCAGCTGTTGATAGTCCACAGTTGCTCTTTGAGCTTTGACCAGCCACTTTCTGTCCCTCTCTCCCTCTCTCTCTCTCCAAATTTATTAATAATTAATTAATGGGTTTTTCATTTTCTAAATTTTACGTCTTTTCTCTTTTTTTTTCTCCTTGATTTGTCAACTGAAGAAGCTGAAGATTTTTGGAGTAAAGAAAGGAAAGCAAAGAAAGTGGAGACAGATTTGTCTGCCTCTCTCTCCATCTCTCAACAGTTTCTAGTGGAGACTCAAAGCGTGTGAATTTGAGGTAAGTGTCTTCCATTTTGGCTTTTCTTTTTGAAGAGAGAGAGAGAGAGAGAGAGTTGGGGGCTTTTAGAAAGAGAAATGCATTGTTATTGTGTACAGGGCATGTGTAATTCTGGGGAGTTCTATAGCAGTCAAACACATGTACATGTTTGAGATTGTGTGTGTGAGAGAGAGCTAAGATGGGCATGGTTGGATCTTTATGAGCCATGGTGGATCAGCGAAGCATAGTCTCTTGTGCCTTGTTTTTGGTGGTGGTGTTGCTGTTTGAGCCCACATTTGAGCAACAGAGCCAGCCATTGCCATTGGGTTCAACCACTGAGCGAGTGGCTCTGCTTGAGCTCAGATCGTCCTTAGGGTTGAGAAGCAGGGATTGGCCCATAAAGGAAGACCCTTGCTTAATCTGGAGAGGGATTCAATGCCAGAATGGTAGAGTTGTTGGGATTAAAATTTCTGGGTTTAGGAGGACTCGACTTGGCAGTCAAAACCCACAATTTTCAGTCGATGCTTTAGCCAATTTCACCCTTTTGCAGTCGTTTAATGCCTCCAATTTCTTGCTTCCGGGTTCCATTCCTGACTGGTTTGGCCAACAAGTTGGGTCCCTGCAAGTGCTTGATCTCACTTCTTGTTCTGTACTTGGTCCTATTCCATTGAGTCTCGGAAATTCATCCAATCTAACTGGTCTGTATTTGTCTCATAATAACCTTACTGGGACAATTCCTGCTAGTTTGAGCCAGTTGTTTCGCCTTTCCATTTTTGATCTTTCGCGAAATCGGCTCACTGGATCCATTCCTACATCATTTGGCAATCTTCGGAATCTTTCTGTGCTTGACATTTCTGGGAATTACTTATCCGGGTCCATTCCTCCGGGCATTGGGACCCTCATGAAGCTTCAGTATTTGAACCTTTCAAGTAACATGTTGTCTGCTTCAATACCTGCTCAACTTGGGGACCTTGATAGCCTGGTTGACCTTGATCTCAGTGCCAATATATTGGCCGGGTCAGTACCTTCGGATTTGAGGGGGTTAAGGAATTTGCAGAGAATGATAGTTGCAGACAATTTGCTTAGTGGGACTTTGCCAGACAATCTGTTTCCGACTTCAACACAGTTGCAGGTCATAGTTCTGAGAAACAACAGTTTCACGGGGGGTCTTCCTAAAGTGCTGTGGTCAATGCCCGGATTGAGTCTTCTTGATGTGTCTGGCAATAATTTCACTGGTCAGCTTCCCAATTCTAGCTTGAATGCTAATGCCACTGCTGCAGTATTCAATATTTCTCAGAATTTGTTCTATGGAAGTCTTACGCCTTTTCTTGGAAATTTCAGTGTTATTGATATTTCGGGAAACTATTTTCAAGGTGGTGTACCAGGCTATGTGGGCACTAGTGCATCTCTTGATCGCAACTGCCTTCGAAATGTGAAGAATCAAAAGACTTTGGCAGAATGTTCATCATTCTATACTAGTAGGGGTTTGACTTTTGATAATTTCGGACAGCCAAATTCTACACAACCTCCTCCTCCAGTAAAACCTCCTGGGAAGAGCAATAAAAAGGTGATCATATTAGCAGCAGTTTTGGGGGGAGTTGGTTTGATTGTGCTCTTAGTGTTGATTTTGGTGGTACTACTACTACGTTTACGCAAGAGGAGCACTACAACTGAAAGAGGGGTTGGTGTGGGGCCAATTACTACAGGCAGCGGTCCACCACCGCCTGGAGGATCAATTAACTTTTCTAGTGTAGGAGATGCATTCACATATCAGCAGCTGCTCCAAGCCGCAGGTGACTTCAGCAATACAAACTTGATTAAAAATGGTCACTCAGGGGATCTCTACAGAGGTGTCTTGGAAAATGGGATCCCTGTGGTCATCAAAAGGATTGATTTACGCTCAATGAAAAAGGAAGCATACATACAGGAATTGGAGTTCTTTAATAAGGTGTCACATACAAGATTTGTTCCCCTTTTGGGACACTGTTTAGGGAATGAGAATGAGAAGTTCCTTGTCTACAAATATATGCCAAATGGGGACTTATCAAGTTCCTTGTACAAGAAAACCAACACAGTGGATGATAGTTTACAGTCCTTGGATTGGATAACAAGATTAAAGATTGCATTAGGTGCAGCAGAGGGTCTCTCCTATCTGCATCATGAATGCAATCCCCCCCTCGTTCACAGGTAGGTTAAGAGTTACTACTTGTTAAGTTTCAATTCTTCCCCTTCTGATATTTTTCATTTATTCTCCATGCAATTAGGTTCTCATAATTTCCTTTATTTCTGACTTATATTATCTCTTTAGTTCTTTGTTTTAGATGGATATGTAACATTGATTTTTAGATGGAGTTTATTTTCTGTAACATTTCCTCAAGAAGGGCACTAATTTAATGGCGTCTTTAGGATTTCTAAGGGCTTTCTGTGCAACATTAGAAGTTAAAACCACTTAGGAACTCGCATCAACTACTTGTTCAACATTAGAAGTTAAAACCATTTAGGAACTCGCATCAACTACTTGTTCATTTCAGAGGCTCTATGACACTAAAGCTAAAGATACAATGGACTAATTATGCCTTTGTAAGAGGTTCTCTCATTCAAATTTTGCACTCTCAGTACATTGAACTGAGACAAACCATAGCATATGTTATTCTTTTGACAAAATTTCATTGTTCCTAGTCTCAGGAATAAAAAATCAGAGATGGTCAAATATTGGTCAAGATATTCCTGTGTTTATCGGTTACAAGAAACTATATAATGGGTTTGACAAATTTAAGGGGAAGATAATGTTTTTATCTTGTTTTATTTCATTTATAAAAATAGCTGAGCATCAATTATGGTTGAGAGGAGATTATAATATCCCTGAGGCATAAAGTCATATGCTTGAATGTGTCAAAAGCCAATTTGACTTTAGACTAAATCTTCAACATAATTCAGTATCAGATGGCTATTGCAGTGGATTAGTTAATGGAGTTTGCATATTTAAAGTACAGAAGTGATGGGAAAGCTATAGATTTGTATCTCAAATGAATGTCACAGGCACAAGATGGGGAATCTATAAATTTGTTCAATAAGCTTCCTGGTAATGATTTATCTGTTTGAGGTTTTGAACTGAGGCCTGGCACTCTCTTGAAATTCAACTTGACCAACTTGAAGGCATGGTTGTTATACAGATAGTGATTGATGATTGCGACATTTAGGTCTAAGCAAGATTGTTCTTAAAAGAATAAAATAAAATATAAATTTGGATGATTACTGTTTAGGTAGAAACGAATATGTAGCAAAATATTGGAACTGTTACTATTTTCATATGTTAATTATATATGTAAATTCTTCAATGAGTGAAGATTTTTATGTGCTGCATCTTTGCACTTTGTCAACAGTCAATTTGTTTAGGTGAGAGTGAGCAACCCAGTTTTGTTAGTTTATTATTCTTGTTAGTGCAATTGATGATCTCACAAGCCAGATTATAGAACTTATGCCTAGTGGTGCATGTAGTGACATAGCTTTCTTTTGGTCAATGAAGGGATGTTCAAGCAAGCAGTATACTTCTGGATGATAAATTTGAAGTGCGGCTAGGGAGCCTGACTGATGTCTGTTCTCAAGAAGGAGATACTCATCAAAGCAGAATTACCAGGTTGCTGCGGTTGCCACAGTAAGTGTCCTGTTCATAATTGTATCTATTCACCTGTCTCCTCTTTCCAAACTGTGACTATTCCTGGAGGAACAATTTCTATTTGTTTTATATTTTATTGTCTATTTATTTTTGATATATCTTGCTATTCAGTCAATTGTTGAGTTACTATGGTAACTCCTGACATGTCTAGTCTTTTTTGCAAAGACATCATGTAAATTTTCTTTTATATCCATTTCTTGCTGCTGTCCTAGTTGCTTACTCCATATGTTTTCCTTGCCTTTTATTTTAATTTTAAATCCAGTATTGCTTTAGTAATTGTTTCTTGCAATATATCTTCTACATTAAACGAGTTTCTTTAATTCTCATAATATCTGCCGTCCCAAAAAAAAATAAAAATCTCATGATATCAGCATGTCCAATGAAAAACCCTTAGGTGCGACCACATGATGAGTTCTATCTTCCCCCACCCCACCCCCTACAAATTTTTAACTGACTCAGTGGTATTCCTTCTGCTATTCGCTTGTTAACACGACACATGTTTTTTGTCTGCCATATCTTTTATAAGACATTTTGTGTTAATTGGTATTAGCTATCTTTGCCCCCTAAACGAAGCTAAAGCCTGAAACAAGGTTACGTGATGTGGATCCTGTCAAACTAAGAATTATTATCATACACCTAATTGTATTTGTTTACGTCATCTTTGCTGAATTAGGTGTAGCCTTTTGCATTAGGTTTATTATCATTTGTAAAGATTTAATAGATCTGCGTGTATACAGTTCTTATTAGTTTTCCTTTTACAATGCAGGTCATCTGAGCAAGGTGCTTCTGGTATGTACATATCTGGTTATAAAACTTCACATCATTTTAACTCCTTTTTACTTTTATGTCTTGCTGTCCTTTTATTGATTTCCTAACACTGAAACAGACTTGTGGCTCGTTGGGCCAACTATACATGTTAATTTCTTTTTCTTTTTTTCATAAAAGTTTTATTAGACATTTCCTTTAGGCTTTTGGATCTTTGAGGCATTAAAGAGTGACTGAAATGTTTAATAACGCTCAAAGGCTCCATATGTTTGGACGGAAAATAGTTCCACAAAATTTTCTGTTGTTTGTTTTAACTAAAATGAGAAAACTTAAAAAGAAATACAAGCATTTGTTTCATTTTTTATTTTTTGTCAGGAAATGTTGTCTTAAGGGCGAAAAAGAAAAAAAGCCTTTTCCTACCCTTATATGAGTTGAATGCCATAACCAAAATACAAGCAAGCATCTTCTTCTTGCCTATTTAATTTCCAAACGACTAACTTATTATTTGGTAAAGCTTTAAGTGGTGTAGCTTATATTTTTAAATCCGGGGTAGTTTATGCTTTTGTTTCTATCACTAAGGCTTCAAGCTCATCTTAGTCCATAGTGAATTATGATCCTTAGCTATTTTTTGTTATTTTCTTGCACTCGAATAACCCAATTCTTTATCTCTCTCAAATTACCAGGTTCATCGACAGCATTATGTGCCTATGATGTTTACTGTTTTGGGAAGGTATTACTTGAACTGGTAACAGGTAAGTTGGGCATCAGTGCTTCCAGTGATGCTGAAATGAAGGAATTATTAGATCAGACGTTACCGTACATCAATATATATGACAAGGAACTTGTGACAAAAATTGTGGATCCATCTCTGATTGTGGATGAGGACCTATTAGAGGAAGTGTGGGCCATGGCCGTTGTGGCCAGGTCCTGCCTAAATCCCAAGCCCTCAAGGCGCCCCCTAATGAGATATATTCTCAAGGCTTTGGAAAATCCTTTGAAGGTGGTGAGGGAAGATAGTTCTGGCTCTGCAAGGCTCAGAACAACCTCTTCCAGAGGGTCTTGGAATGCTGCTGTGTTTGGTAGTTGGCGCAGCTCGTCTGAGGTAGTGGTCATACCAGGAGCCTCCACTACCAAAGGGGAAGGAGGGAGTGGCTTAAAACATTCAGGAACCACCGGTTCGCAGGGAAGTGGCCCAAATGGTGGTGGTGAACTTTCATCCTCACGCAGACGGCATTCTAGGGATATATTCCCCGAACCATCTGGTGTACAAGACGTAGAGAGACCTGACCAGGACTAGCCGATTCATGTTGATTGTTCTTGATTCTTTGTTAATAATACAGCAGGCTAATTTGAGTGCCTGTTTGTTGGTACTCCAGCAAGCTCTTCTTTGGTTTTGGAGTTAGGTGGTGTTCCAAGCCAATTTTTGTACATGGGGGTGGTTCCATGGTCCACAGCTTCCCTTAAGGGACACTGAAGTTGAAGTTGCATGAAATTGCTACATCTTTGGGATGTTGAATGTAGTTTGAGGATGAATCTGGACTCACAGAAAATTTGGTGAGAGAGAAGGATCAGGGGTGCCATCGGCGGATATGGTTCGTATTTGTTGGGAGCGCTTGTTTATCGCGAAAACAAGCTACAAATTTTATGTGTAATTGATTTGTTCTGTTCCTGTTCAGTTTCTGGTCAATGTAAATTGTAATTGTCAAAGATTACTTCATTCAAAGCAGATTTCATATTTTGGTTCAGAAGGAAAACACAACACCAAAAAGGGAATTGGAACAGAAGAGAGCTTCTTTATATACAGAGACTTTTCAGTTCTTAATTGTTATCTCCAGAGTCTACATAGACTGACGCTGATCCCTGAATCGTTCAGCTCTCACCTATCTACCTTTTAACATTATGACTTTCCATTTATCGGGATAAAAAAAGAAGAGAAGAAAACATATTACTTGGTTCATCTGTCAATATTTCTAAAATATTTGACATTGGTGTTGTCATGGACAAGCCTCGGTAACACCATAGCACAGTTGCATTTTTGGTCCAAAGCTGCCTCTTTTTTTGAGCACAAGTGATAATCTAAATTGCAGGGGAGGGAGGTTTCTCACACACACTACCACAGTGCCATGGGGATTCGAATATGAGACCACTAGTCTATAAGTAAGATCATTTTCCAATGGGCTAGACCCTGTTGACCTAAAATTTTATGTTAAAAACAGTAATTTTATACTAATTGATTTGAACTTAAAATCTATAATTTTTTTACATTATCATAACATCACTTGAGATCGCATAAAAAAAAAACATCACATGAGTTGGAAGCTCATGGATAAATACACAATGCGCACTAACTAACAAGCAATGTTAAGGATAGTCATACACGTGGATGACAATGTTAAAATTTTTAACTACCAAGCAATGCTAATAAATATCCATTTTATATTGTGACGCGTACACGAGTTATATCTTACGATCATACATTAGTATCACATCATAATTAGTCTTTTCGCGTAATTTATTAACTAATTTATTTATAATTTATTTTAAATTATTGATACAAGTTATATCGAGAAATAAGAAAGGAATGAAATGGACATGATAAATTCTCTTAATTACTTGAAGGGCAAGTCACGTCAGTCAATCAAAGATAGGTAATTTGAATGACTATGGATTGAGTTGGGATTTACTTTGTAGTGAGAGTTGAGGTGGATAATATCCCATAATCCAAACATTGTGAAATGCTGTGGAGCAGCAAAATCACAGCAAACCCAAAAGAGCGACAATGGTGCTGTCTTCTCCCCTCACTCCACTCCCTTTCCACCATCACCATTACCACCCCCACATTCACCTCCATCAAAACGCACACTCCATCACCAAATTCAACACCTGTTGTTTCCACGAAACCCCACAACCCCATCACCATGACCCCCCAGACCTCCCTCTTCGGAACCACAACTCCAAGTCCACCGCCCTCCTCCTCCAGCGCCTCTCCCACCTCCCCAACCCTAACCCTAGCCACCTCCAGCAACACCCAGACCCTCACCCTTCCGGCCACAAAGCCAAGCTCTTGGAACGCTCTCTCCTCCGCAAGCGCACTCCTCAGTTCCCTGGCTCCATCTCCCTCGACTCTTCCTCTCTCACTTCTCTTGATGATGAAGACGATGAGCATCGGATGATAATGCGGGCCCTGGAGATTCGCAGGAAGGTCACCGCAGAGATTTTCAAGGAGGTTATGAGGACCAAGGGCAAGTTTGGCATCACCTATGCCACCAATTTGGTCGAGACCTTGACCGAATTCCTTGACTACGTCATGGTCCAAGCCGCCACCATGAAACTCTCGCCGGAGTTCTCCAGCTCCACCTATAATTTTCGCGCCAAGACTGTCATTGAAGACTCTGAAGTTGTGCCCTGTATCAGGTAATCAAACACTTCCCTCTCTCTCTGGTATTTTTCTTTGGGGGTTTTAATTTCCAATTTATGTGTTTTTTTGTAGCAATTACATGAGCTATTAGTTAGTAGTGTGCAGGAAACACTTAGAATGAAAAGTAGGGAATTAAAGGGATTTGTTTGTCCACAACTGGGTTTAACAGAGTGTCATTGTATAGGTGGTTGAAGCACAATTCACTCTCATATCCCCAAATTGGGAAGCTCATTTGCTTGTCAAAGGGAGACATTGGCTCAATTAGACGACTTGCTCTGTGGTTGAAGTCAATTCATGTTAAGGGGAGATTTATTGGGGTGGCACTTGTGAAGGCAGGAGATCATTTTTTGGAGCGCAGCAATGAAGAATTGGATGAGGTTGTTGAGTATTTGGAGAGCAATGGAGTTAGGAGGGATTGGATGGGCTGTGTCATGAGCCGATGTCCACAGCTCTTGTCCTACAGTTTAGAAGAAGTGAAAACTCGGGCCGGGTTTTACTTGGATATGGGTATCAATGACAAGGATTTTGGCACAATGGTCTTTGATTATCCCCGGGTACTTGGCTACTATACTCTGGATGAGATGAACCAAAAGGTAGCTGAGTCCTTCTGCAGATCATTGATTCATTGAAATCATATATATTAGGGTTTGATTCAGGAGAATGTGGAGTTTAATACTTACTGATTTGGGTGTATTAACATATATATAAAACTTATTGATTTTCATAAAATTAAAAAAAAAAAAAACACTTACTGATTTGCGTATGCATGTAGTGAGATGCTGCTCTTGTTTATCCAGGTTGACTATTTGAAGGAATTTGGTCTTAGTGCTGAGGATGTTGGAAAATTGCTAGCATTTAGGCCACAGCTGATGGGTTGTAGCATTGAGGAAAGATGGAAGCCTCTAGTTAAGTATTTGTATTACCATGGCATAACTCGGGATGGTATGAGGAGAATGCTTATCATAAAACCGATGGTTTTCTGTGTTGATTTGGACAAAACCATTGTGCCAAAGGTATGCCATACTTCATGCCTTAAACTTTGGTTCAGATGCCTACATATCATGATACCAACCTGAACAATCTAATCTATCTGAATCCTTCTTTCCATTTGGTTACCTTCCATCTCATCCTCTTTTAGGTATCGTTGTTCCCTCAACTACTGTTTAGTTCTCATAATTATTCATGTATTATGTGCACAATAGGTTTATGCTAAATAGACAAACTACATGTTTAATGATTTTGGCACTTATTTTCCATCATGCAGGTAAAGTTTTTTCAGGACATAGGCATTCATGATGATGCGATAGGCAAAATGCTTGTAAAGTTTCCTCCATTGCTAACATACAGCCTCTACAAGAAAATCCGGCCAGTGGTTTGTTTTTTTCTTTTCAAGTTCTGTTATTGTTTCCTATCATTCCCTAAGGTTATACGGTTATTTGTACGAACAGATCCCACCCACCCAGCCCACCTTTCTGAAACACACACCATCCATGCACATGCATCCACACAATTATGTATATCTTTCTGTACCGCAAAATCTATGTAGCAATAGATTTCTAGAAGTTAAACATGGAAATACGTCCTTTTTCATATTGTAGTAAGCTGATTAAAGTGAGGTGTTGTTTTAGGTTCAATTCTGTTTGGTGCATGGGTTAATTTCATTTCAAAGCCCTAAAAATAAATAGATTAGAATATCAGGTAATTTGATTGAATGAATGAACCTAACATTCTGAGTTTAATATATAGGCATAGTAAATTATTTTTAGTCACAGACTAAATGAAATCTGATAACTTATTTGATTTTGTATTGGTTGTGCTTGTATGTAACTGGTAATTGTTTAATTGCTTCATTGATTGAGGTGTACTTGAGAAAAGCCCAAAAATTACAGATAGTACTCATGAAATAGTTAGAAGTTAGTATTAAAACAGATAGCTGTACTGAGGACTTTTGCATTTATGTAGGTCCTACATGATAAAAATTTAATATCCAGGTTCAGTTTTTAATCAAAAGGAGTAACCTTTAGCATTCCCCTTTGGTAACATGTTACTCGAATATCATACAGGTCATATTCTTGATGACCAAAGCTGGAGTTAGTGAGAGGGATATTGGAAAGGTAATAGCTTTGGGACCAGAGCTCTTGGGATGCAGCATTGTGAATAAGCTTGAGGTTAATGTGAAATATTTTCTATCCCTTGGCATACATCTTAGAGTTTTGGGTGAGATGATTGCTGATTTTCCCATGCTGCTCCGGTACAATATAGATGTTCTCCGTCCAAAGTACCGTTACTTGAGGAGAACTATGGTCCGCCCTTTGCAAGATCTCATTGAGTTTCCAAGGTGAAAGCATCACAACAGAAATTCAAGCTTTGGGAATTCAAATTCAACCTTACCTTGTCAATTTGTGCTTATTCATTTGTATAATAATTTATCTTCTTTCTTCTCTACTATTGGATTTGACCATGATGAAATCATGTCCAGGTTTTTCAGCTACTCCCTCGAGGGCAGAATTATTCCAAGGCACAAGGTTCTGATAGAGAATTGCATTAATTTAAAACTACGCTACATGCTGGCTAGCACAGATGAAGAGTTTGAGGAGAGGGTCAAGGCTATAGTGGAAAGGCGCAAAAGATTTGAATCTGGTGTCACAAGTGAGGATGTTTCTAATTCCCAAACAGGTGATGACGATGAATTTCCTGTGAAGGGAGTTATGCTTGATGAAAGTGAAAGTGAGGTAGAATTAACTATGTTTGATGACGGTGAAAGTGAGGCAGAATCAACTATGCTTGATGACAGTGATAGTGAGGCAGAATTATAGTTACTCTGCTTGTCGCAGTAGGTGTACCACACTAAGATGAACAATGCTCCGACTTACCAGTCACAATCTCTTGACTTACAAAACTAAACTTAAGTTATAGTCAAGCTGTCAAAAGAGGAAGAGATTTGTTGCTTAGGAAATCCATGGCTGCCGTCTCCAAAGAATGTTCCAGACAGTGAAGAGTATGAACCATGAAGAGAGATGATGCCCTTAGGTATGAAGCCTATGCTTGATGTTCTCTTTATGATGTATATTTTTCTTTTACAAGTGCTTTATATGTTATTGAACTATGCTCATCCGTTGTCAAAAATGATGTAACAGTTGGTCATTTAGTCCATAGACGTATGGCGTTAGTGAATCCGCTGCATGATGCAGAAGAAAGCAGAAGAAACAATGAACCACCTTTCCCTCCACTGTTCTGTAGCCCGAGAGTGCAGGGCGTTCGTTTCGGCGGCCATTGCTGTTGGGTGTTGGCAAGTTTGCTTCTCATGCAGTACTTGGCGAAGTTGCTGTTGTATAGCTCAAGAAATCTGTTTTAATTTATAGTATTCTCTTAGACTCGTCCAAAGCCAGAAATGTAGGTAGTAGAGTAGCTAGTTAGAATTCATAAATTCTCTACGCTTGTAAAGGTATACAAAGTATATACTGGGGCCTTTCTTGCCCCTTATTTATTTATTTATTATTAATACATTTGGTATACTTCAATTTAAATCGCTGGTTAAAGCATGCACATGTAAAGGATTCGAGCTTGAGGCTGGCAAAGGCTGTGAAATTACGAAATTAGATGACAATCGGTCGCTACTTTGCTGCTGGAAAATTTTAGTATACAATCTCTCTAGAAAAACTGGTTCCACGCTAGTCATGCAAGAGATACAATGTGAAAAATGAATTGTATGCAAGAGATTCAATGCGAAAAATGAATTGTATGCAATATTTTTTTTCATTAACCTTCAGGAATGGTAAAGATTCGTTGAACCCAAGTTTTGAGCCAGGCAATTACAGCATGAAGTACGGTGAGAAAACTTCAAACGGGGGACCAGTAAAAACTTCTAAAGGCAAATTACAACGAAACTGAAACCAGTAAAAAGGCCAAACTAGAAACAGAAAGACCTTAGTGCTATAAAGCCATAATCCAGGTAAAAGTGAGATGAACATTCCTTCGCCTAAGATCCGGAGTTTCTGATTTACAGAAACCTGTTGACTTTTGGCATAACAAAGGTTTTGTTATTGTCATCATCAACCTGGGAAAAGGTTTGAACTTAAAAAGATCTAAAACAAACTTACAAGGATGTATGACATTGTCTACAACTAAGTGGTTGCAACATCTGCATAGACAGGGTGAAGTACGTGACCTTCCTTGGGCACGACATGCACCCACTTGCGTCCACTGAGCTTGTGGTGTTCGAATTTTACACAGCCTTCTTTCAGAGCAAAAAGGGTGTGATCCTTCCCTAAGCCAACATAATTGCCAGGATGAAATCGGGTGCCCCTCTGGCGGACAATGATGTTTCCAGGTATCACTCTCTGCAGCATAAACAGAATAACCTCAGTCATGTCAACGAAAGAATTCAACAAGCATTGATGAATCCTCCACCTTTTTTTTTCTTTAAGTACGCATCAGCCTCTCACCTCTCCACCAAATTTCTTCACTCCAAGAAACTTAGGATTTGAGTCTCGGCCATTCTTTGTGGATCCAGCAGATTTTTTAGTAGCCCAGCGCCTAAATGTCAAACTCAATCCTTCAGTTGTGACATCTAAAATTAGCACATTTAGTAAAACATCAGAACTTAGAAGCAGCAACACAACACAAACATGTTACAGCTAAAAAAGCACAACCCATTCACTGATATGAAACTCGTACCAGAAGCTCTGCTGTACACAGGAGTATTCGAAACCAGGTGCTTGACACCCAATCTACTGCATATTGATGCTGCAAGATTCATTGTGTTGTTTTCTATACGATGAGAAAAACCCAAAAGAAAATCACCACATCAAACTCATGCTTTGAGAACCAAATTAGTTCAGTTCACCAGTGAGAACCCTCAACTAAAATCTATTTATGCATAAATTGCACATGGAGATATAGGATGGGTTAAATTAAATTTCCAAAATGAAATTCAAAGTTACAGAAAGTGCCATTTTTCAAATTGAAAATGACAAAAATAAAACAACGCAGATCAAACTGAACAAAGAGTTAATGCTTTCCCAGCATGAAAAGAATCGAACCCAATTGTTTCACCTCCAACAAAAATTTAAAGTGCCCAACAGACAACCAATGAAAACCAGTCAAAGATGGAGATACATTCTATCTAATTACCATTTTTAACATCATTCAGAGATCATGGATTCGAAAGGGGAAAATCAAAGTTACAGAGAATGTCACAGACAAACAATGCCCAGAAACCAAAACACAGTAAAATTGCAAAAAGTTAATCAAAGAATAAGACTTTATATTATTATGTGAGAAGCGAAACCTGGTTGTTGGAGTGCCAAGCTAGGCTTCGTCGTGAGCGAGCTTAGATGCGACGATGAGTAAGGAAACGTAGACAGAGAAAGAGAGCTGAAAACAAATGGGGTAGGGTTTGGGTTAGTTTGGGAATTATGGCCTATCGGGCGGGCCTGGTTTGGGTCCATTTAACTTTCACCTTTTTCTTGTTTTTATTTATGATTTTTCTAAATTTAAAGCATTACTTCAAATATATTCTTTATTTAATCCACACAACATGTCACATCAGCAAACTAACAGAGTTTTTGACAAAATCGATTGGCAAAGACCAACCTGATATGCAAGAGTTAACACTGGAGGACCATCCCTAACAGAAAAAATACATAAATGATCAAAGTTAATAGTTTCATGAACTTAAGGAATGTTTTGTGATGAAATTTTTTTTCTTGTCAATTACATATATTTTTTTAAAAAAATTCGGGTTTTATTTCAAAACGTCCATGATGTTTACAAAATTTTTAGCTAGTCATTTGTTTTTGTCATGGATCGTTCTTCACATGAAGCCCTTATAATGTATTTGTATTCTTTTGTATTGTTTAATGTTTGTTGAACAAATACAAATCATTACAATGGAGTTCGAAATTTCAATAAAGGATTCAATACAGTAATATCAATCTTCGTCTCACCAGTGAGTCATTAAATCACCGCAAACGAATTTGAAACAAAAGGTAAACCTGATCTAGCTGTTGTATTTGATTTATCACACAAGTTTCCCAGACATACTTTCTAATGAAGAAATGCCTACATTTTGTATTCGTAATGAGCAAAATGCAGTAAAACAAAAATTTTGCAACGGTAGCAGAATTTTCCAATATGCTATAATCCAAGGCGGCATATTGGGTTTCTCTTGATGAGACCAAGATCGACCTACAAAATATGAGAACCAGGTGAAATCCAATTCAGATGAATGGAAAACTAACGACTAAGCTTGAAGATAGGATGTAGAGTGTTACCTTATGTCCGAAAAGATCTCGGATGTTGTCAATCCCGTAGAGTATCATGGTAGGTCTGGTTCCAATTAAAGTCCACAGAGAATAAACATCAATATCATGTGGAGTATTTTTCTAGCAAGAATCCCTAAAAAATGGTAGTGATGAACAGTAACGATAATTAATTTGTTCTCACCTTTCGAGGGAGAGGCCCCATGCAATAGCACGAACATCTTCTGGGAGTCCCATAGGAAGCAACATTTCAGGTCTAAACATGCCAGAATTTCCAACCTCTACCCATTTCCCAAATCCTTCATGATAACTAATTGAGAAAAAAAGAAAAATTTATCAAACTTTCAACTACAAACATGAAACAACCTTTTCCACCTTACTGAGCATTAATTATCACCTGAAAATCTCCATGCTAGGCTCGGTATATGGATTATAAGCGGGCTTGAATCGCAACTTCGACATGCCTAAAAACAGAAAAACAAAAAATAAATAAGTTTCCTATTATAACAATACCCAATCTCCAACTTCAAAACACAAAAACCAAGTCAGCAGCGGAATGCCAGCCAGTGTCTTACCCAGACGTGCGAAGAATTCGTGGAGTACTCCTAACAAGTCACCAAGAGTAAGCCCTCGATCACATACCAAACCTAAAACCAGGACCCAGATTGTTCATTTTAATTTAAATCTCTAAGAGTAATTCAGTTCTTAGTTTTATAGCAGAGCCCAAGATGAACAGAGTTATGGACCTAATGAATGTATGCAGATATCTAGCTCGGGCACATATAAACAAACCGAAGAATACCTTCTATCTGGTGGAACTCTGCAAGATGAGTTCGATCTACTGCTTCATTTCTGAATACACGATCTATAGAGTAGTACTTTTTTGGGGCAAATGGTTTCTGTAAATGCCAAGAAAAAAAACAATTATGACTTTTGGACAGCGTTAGTGGGATTGTGTGTGTCTACTTATGCAGGTGCATGCAAAACGAATTCTTGAAGACATTAAAGAACCTACAACTACCATAGGTAGGTTTCTAGTAGAAACTATGTGAAATAATACTACAAATAATAAGAAACACCTGCTGGGGAAAATATGAAGAAATTTCTACCTAAACTTTACAAGTTGTATGCAAGCTTACGATGACAAAATTCCAACTTTCAAATGTTCAGAAATAACGCTATGTAAAAAATGTGATACTAAGTCAAGATTGAATACTTTTTGGTTTACATTTACAAACTCATTGTGCAAGCAACAGTCCATCACAAAAAGGGCATTGCCGGGAGAGTAAATTTTGCACCAAGGTAGGATTAATTGAATAAAAAGGTTAGAATTTGAAGCTAACATAGAAGAGTTCCTCTTTGGTTTAGTAAATAAAACAGCAAAAGTGAGTGATCAATTGAAAGCCATGAAGAGATTCATAAAATAAACACACCTGTGCTAGTAAGTACAGCATCCTGGAGGAAACAGCCGTTGTGTGAGTTCGCAAAAGATTTTTGTCTGCTTCCTCCCTTTTCCAATCATATCCATATCTGCCAAAAAGAGAAGATAACAGTCATTATCTCAAATCTTGTGGGGTTAAAACATTAAAGGAAGTTCAAATGTCATACCCTCGGGATTGATAACCACCAGACTCATGAATCTGCTTCACCCGCTGAACGTAATCTTCAGGCAGTTCCTTGGTGGTTGAAGGAGCTACAAAAAAAAAAAAAACACAAGACAACTATTAGTTGGCAGCTAGATACAGAAGTGCTCATGATAAAAGCAACAACGTTAAAAAGACCTTGTAGAAAAAACGTATCATGAGAATCACGGGCAGGGTGTTGTTGCGGCTGGAAAAGCGCATCAAAGTTCCAAAAGCTGCAAGTAAAGCAAAAATAAACATTTTTTAGTAACTCACCATTAGCTACCACATACATAATGAGCTGTAAGCACTGAAATTCCATGGAAGAAAATGCAACATGAGAGATTTAGTTTTTCTTTTTTACTATAAACATGAGAGAATTTAAAAAAGAAATACTTTGACAGATATAAGGAAGAGGCAAAATTCACATGTGTCTAGTACAACATATTCAGTTGAATATTTACTTTATGGGCGGTTTTTGAAACCAATTGTTTGAGAGAACCCGGAAATATCAATAAAATAATTTATATTCACTCCGTGAGCTGTCCTGTTATAACAGAAATATCAGTGAGCAATGCAAAATAACCTGTGAATAATCATGTTTTTTTTCCTTTCTTTCTGGGTCAGAAATTATATTCAATTTGTTGACTAAAGAATCTTGGCATCTTGTTCTTTGGAAACAGATCCCTAGAATAAGGCTTGTGAATCAAACTATATTTTTTGTTGGAGAAGAATTTGAATTTATCCCCATTTATAAATTTGCATCTAGATTCCACAATTTCCTTTTCCAGTAGATGTTTTAGCAATGTGGTATGGCCAGAAATCCTCGACGTATTATAAGCTATGAATTACATTGAAATAATTATAAATAAGACAAGTTGGCTAAAAGTAAGACGAGATAGGCTACCTGCTCTCAACATAATTGTTTGTAGGCATCTCCTCAAACCTGCAGTTAGTGCAGAAAAACAATACATAAATGCCAGACATATATAGAGTAAGGATCCTGCACATGAAGTTGCGCATCCAGGATTTTGCCAGAAATCACGCCAACATGGAACTAGGTCGCCTAGAGGGAGATGTATATGTAGATAGAACACATAAATCAGTAAACAAGAAACAGGTCTTACCCCATCTGTCTGAAAATATCCTTCAATTGCTGTCGTACCTGAAAATTGGGAGATTCAATTAGCAATGCTATATGCAATCAGGTAATATTTCTATTGTGTACGGCACCAGCTCAAATTGAGCACCTGCAGACTTTGGAGGGATCATCTGAAAGTCTGCTAAAACAAAAGAATCACCTTGTATTTCTCTTTCAACTCTATTTGCCACTGAGGACTTATACATTATACTGGTTTTATGGTACTCAAAGCAAAGCCACTTCTATTAAAAAGATACAACGGAAATTATGTCCTTGCCTTGAGCAGTGGATGTAGATGACCGCCTTCAGTAGGCAGACCTTTAGCGGTGAAGTTATACTCTTTGAACTCTATTTCCTTCCAATCACCCCTATATTACAGAAACAATCATTTAAAGCTATCAGCTAGATAACTGCATATAACAGCACTCATTAATGGGTGTGCATTCACATTATGCAAAAACAAAGAAAAAAGAAACAAAAAGAAAACAGAATTCATGTATAGTCAGTATGGTAGCCAGAAATGCTGAAAAACGAGTGTACAACAGTTAATATATGCTAATTGTGGGGATATGTATACCAATACCTTACATATTGGAATGACATAACAATCGGGGCAAGATACATGAGGTTTAAACTTTAAGTTTACAATTTTTTTATTGGGTTAACTTAAAGAGAAGAGTCTATCTGTTCTATTTTCAATTTTTAAGAACCCAATAAAACAAAATGGATAGAAATCAAACAATACTTCTGTCTGTACGCATACATTGCAGGATATAAATGCACTCTTCCTAATTATTATTGTTTCTATATTAAAATTTAATTGATGCCTACAATTGATATAATAATGCACATAACATATATATTTTTAAATCGGATATGCCAATGTATCACATCCCAGTTTTCGAAAATTTCCATATTACTGTAAGAGTATTGTATCATATCGTATCCCTATCCTCTTATCGCCCATCCAATTTCGGTGCTTCCGAGTTCTATGTTTCGGAGAACTTTAGCACTAAACCCATCCAATAATTGTTGTCATAAATTCTACTGATCATGATCTACATTCATAATAATCACGTGCTTACCTCTGTAGATTCTCTCGAGTCAAATCTGTAGCAACTTTCTTTCTTTTTGGAGCATAATTGGGGCCCTTTTTCACTGAGTAGCCCTTCCAGGTTCTATAGTGCAAGAAAACAGAAAAAGACGATAACACTATGAACAGAGTATGAAACCTTTGCAGGTGAAATAACCAGAATCAAACTTCTATGGTACAAAATATACGGCCATAATCAAAGAAATTTCATTGATACCCCCTGGCACCAAAAGAAAAACAAGGGAACTGTATAAGCAAAGAACATAAAAAGCATCTGATTCTTACTGTGGAACAATAAGCTTTCTTGCTTTGAGAGCCTTAATGTCATCTTGGTTGATGGCCTGCAATCACAAACAAGGAAAAGAAAATCCAAATGAGTTTCCAATAAATTTATAATGGAGGGGAAAAACAACGAGAGAGATGATCTACTGAATGATGGAAAATGTGCACCCGATAGGGAATGTGGTATTGAATTAAAAGTTTAAAAAAACCCCATCCCATTTCATTTCATGTACGATAAAGTTATAAACACAATGCACCCAGCTCATCAAAGTACAAACAGGCCCGACAGCCATTTGAATGATTCACAAGACAGCCATGGGTTCTGATCAGTCTCCAGCCCACCACAAAGATGAATACAAACACACCCATCCCCCCACCCCAATAATGTTACTATGGTATACACATCACAGAAGCTTAGAGCTGGCATATACTCGCACAGTGTACATAAGTGCATGTGCATATCATTGAAATCCAATGTGAGATTATCGATGTAGAAAAATATTATGCACCTCCCCTTCTTGTATCTGTAGAAGCAAATCTTTGACTTTGTCATCCACATGTTGGATCTGCAGAACGTACAAAGAGATAATTATGATGAAGTATTCAAGTCATAGACATCATACATGCACAACTGAGGTAAAACATGGCTATACTAGCGTCATCAGACATTTGTGGATTCCACATACATCCAGAATCACTTCAAAACAAAAAGACACAAACAGAACGAAGCTGATGAATATTTTATAAACAAGAAGTCTTTGGCTGGATTCTCATTGGAGAACATGAAGGACTCCTGACACAACACAAGTATCCATGGCTTCATTAACCATGACGCCAAAATAAATTGACAAAAGGGCCTACTTATTTGGATAAACTGGAACAAAACACTGGATTAGAATCAATTCCAGGAAGATCATAGCCCCTAAGTAACATATCTAAAACATTCCTAACAGACATTATTACGTATAGAGATTTCGTTAGTGAGGTGTTACCTTTCTGGTGACAAGTTGTTTTCCCATCTCCACCCATTTATTCTTTGCAGCCTGGGCACAACCTATTTTGAAAACTGATGCATCCAGCTTTTTCTGAATAAAACATCAGTTTCAAAACACATGTAGCATCAAAGATTAATAACTCGTGAACAGAGAGAAACTACAAGCACAGAACATAATTGAATAGAGCCAATGAATCATGCATCATATCAGATTTTCTAAATTAAAGGCGAGAGCCATAATAATCACCTGCAATTCTTCTTTTGGAATACCCTCTGGTGGTATGGCCAGGAACAGTTGCACTTCAGGTGATCCAGTAGCAGTATATGCCTTTCCTTCATCAGTAAGCACCCACGTCTCCCTTTTAATGTCCTGCAGATCAACGAGTATCAAAAGGTATTCAACAGCAAGAACCCTCATGAAGCCCACAATTTTACATTTAGTGTAATTTCAATTAAGTAAAACAAAAAATGAACTTAACCCAACAAGAAACCAGAACTAACAACCAAAAGGAAATTCCTTTCGCAGACAAATGTGAACTATCCATCATAAAGTTTGTTAATTTGTAGCTCGAATTAACAAGTACATGCAACCCAAGAAGATTCAATGATAAACTCTTCATTAGTTTGAGTTAAGAAAGCCTTCTGGTAACCAAAAAGAACAGAGTTAAGCAAAAACACTTGAAACGAATCCCAATTGTTGCTCCTATTCAAATAATGACGAAGAAAGAAAAATCAGGGGCAAGTAAGTTTGAGCACCTGTGCGTCAACATATCTGAAACCATGGAGACTCTTGATAACGTTGACAATCTCGTTGTGATCGATTCTGTGTTCAGCAGCGAACTGGCCTGAGTCTGAAATATGATCGTTTTTCTCCAGGTATCCTAGAATCGCGTCCTCTGCCATTGCTCCCTCCTTGCTCTATCTGACATGAGCAGAACCATGATTATAACTTGGAGTAATATATTGATATATGCCATTTGTTTTTGGGCTCTGAAGAAAATTAAGAAACCAGCAGCCTTAAGCTCAGTTGTTGAAATATTGCTAGTAGTCTCCTAGTAAATTATAGTATGTGATTTTACATTTATACAGAGACTAATTTCATGTCAAGTCATAATTCTCTAATTCATTTACATGAACTCTAAAGAAAATTTTCAATTCCGAATATAATGCTGCAAGTGCGGTTAGTGACTCTGGAAAATTTTTTATTTTATTTTTTGCAAGTTCGATTTTTGGACATAAAACTTGTACAATGAAAGAACTAGGAAAGGAAAAAGCTAATTAACATGAGAAAGAATCTACAAAATGAAGAGGGAATTGCTGAATTAACCCTAACAACTTGAATCAGGCTCCGAACCTAATGAATATGCACCAAAAACCAAAAACAAAAACGAGTTCTAACCTAATGGGTTTATGAGATTAACAACGAAAGAAAACTAATGAACCAACTGAAATAAAACTACAAATTCACTTACCTACCAAATGCTGATAACTACAAGACCCCAGGATTGACTGTCGAAGCAGAAGAGTCGAAGCACAAGAAGAAAACTGATTCAGTTTTATCGAAGAAGAGCCGAAGAAGAATAAGGGGAAGGGAGGCGCTGTTGACACATAGGTCGACTAGTCTGAAACTGAGGCTGGGCTTGGGTGATGTTGGGTTTGATTTTAGAATGGTGTTACGCACACCCAACAAATCACTCACCATACCCACACCTCCTAAATATACTTGTGAACCTTTCTATTTTGCCCCTTTTGTTAGTTTTTTTTTTTTAAACTTATCAGAACAATAATTTACCGTGACCTAATGTTATAAAACAAACATATTGTATACAATATAATTATAATATCAGTTCTTCTCTCATCTGAACGTCCTAACGTTATTATAGTGGGAACACCATTATAAATAGGGAAAAAAGCATGAAGGTGTAGTAGAAAATACATAACATTTGTATGGGAGAAAATCTAATTATATATATGAATTATGTGAATCAATCATCATGCCTAGCCAAATATATACATGAATTATCAAATATATAACAAATCATTAACAACATTATAATAAAACAAGTCAGGTAGTATATATATTTAAATTTAGATATATACCTGCATTTGAATTGAGATTCCAATATAACTATTTGGTTTTAAGTGGCGTTTATGAATTTAAGAATTATGGTTTTCACTTTTTAGTGTTGAAATTTATGAAACTGAAAAAAAAAGTAAATGAATGAAAAAGAGAACAAAAAGGGAGATTGATGATACTTATCAGACAAAAAATAATAAAAAATGCACAAACCCAGTTGAATTAATCACCAAGACAAAATCTATTTCCATGAAAACTAGAGAGAGACCTGTGGCTGTGTTATGTGTTGTGGCGCCAACGAGAGAGAGTGAGTGCTGAGCCTACAACAATGCGGTGTAAAATATATGGGTATGTATGGGATCTTTCCTATACAAACGAGGTTAAAAAACCAACTGTTAGGATCTTCTGCGGTCCAGAACTCCTTTTATTTTTATTTTTTGAGGACTTTTAGAACTCGAACTCAAGACCTTGCCTGAGGGAAATACTCCAAACTTTTACACTAGTGGGTCATTTGCACAGAACTCCTTCTACAGTGCTAATTCTACTTTTCTTGGTTTATTATTTTATTATTTTATTTTATACATTATTCAAATAAACTCGATAGATTTGGCATCTTCGCTTTAAAAAAAAAGGGAATTGACTCAATCTCATTGTATTGTATTATTCCGTGTCTCACGCTTTCCTATTCTATCAATTTAGTCCGTAAAACCGTCAACTTGCTAATGCGGCAGGAGTATTATACCGTTTCACGAGTTTCCCTCTTTTTTTTCCTTTACGTGTTTTTTTTCTGTTACAAAAAATAACGAGTGAAAATAAAACCCTCGGAAGTATCAGAGTGGGATATATGCTACGTGCTCCTCTTCGTCTTTACCTCTCACCGGCAGCCCCGATTCCAGTGACCGTGGTGGGCCCTCTTTTTGCTTCCATTGATCTCGGTACAATTGAGATCAAATATAAAAATTTGGAAGAACTCTTTGGTAAAAAGGATCATGGTCACTAGACTTCAACTTCTCCAACACCCAAATTCTCTACTAACTCACATTGTTCAAGCGAAACTAGAGGATGGTATATAAATTGGTAAAAATTCACGTCCAACCATGCTCAACATGTTTAAAGATCTTACAGAAAAAAACTTGATCCCCTGCATTTGGAGTCATTACTTACAATGACTCAATTACAAAGATTAGGGTAATAAAATACCAACAATACAACCTCTTTAAGATCCATGCATGGATCTATTATTTTTCCACGTCATCAAAAAGTCAAGAAAGTGCGAGTACGGTAACTAGGAAAGAACAATGGGGTGGAAAATCAGCGGTAGAGGCTTTCAGATCTGAGGTTCTCAGCAATCTCAGTCTCCCATCGGTCTCCATTCTCGAGCAGCTTTTCTTTGTCGTAAAGAAGCTCCTGCAACAGCAGCAGAAAAGAGCGCCTTGGATCAGTTATCAGAAAATGTGATTTGAATAAAGATGAAGACATAGGATTAGTTGCTATGAGTCAAAAGAAAGGATGCTCGGTAACCTCATGAGTCTCTGTTGAAAATTCAAAGTTCGGTCCTTCTACAATGGCATCAACAGGGCATGCCTCTTGACAGAATCCACAGTAGATGCACTTTGTCATGTCAATGTCATACCTGAAAAACTAGACAAGTGTGAGGCGGAAATTGAGAGGGAAAAGAGGGGGGAGGGGAAGAAGGGAGAGTCATCCTTCACCTAGTAGTCCTTCGGCTACCATCTTCTCGTGCCTCAGCCTCAATTGTGATTGCCTGCGCCGGACATATCTGAGAAAAACAACTGCTTTGTGAGTTAAAATGCTATATTCAGCTGCTCACGCCTTATAACATAGTAACACATGAAGCTAGCCTGTTGCGGATTTACGCAGTGAAATGATACTTCTACATGAGACTGAATTACATCCTAGGCAAAGGAATAAAGCATAAGAGCAGAAAAAACACCGTGTACACAAATATCAGTGTAACAGCACTATGTGTGCACATCAAGAATATATCCTAATCTGGAAAGTAATTAGACATCAATGAGGCACAGCTGCCAAACAAGGCCAAAAATCCAATATAGTTTGCTGAATGTGACAGGAGGCAGCGTTGTCCGGCCTCGAGCTCTAGGAATTGTCCAAGATGACAAAGCAGGCTCTGCCCATTGGCAGCTCAAGGAATGCATATCAACAACAAAAATAAACATCAAAGCAGAAACAAGTAAACTGACCCAGACATATTAGATGAAGAATTATGAAATTTTCTAACCAGTTTTGGCAGGCAGGAATTTTCAGCATCATAACCTAAATTTATATGCTGTCTTTAATTCATATTTGAAAACCTAAAATAGCCACAAAAGAGTTTTCAACTCTTACAGCTTCACAAAGTTTGCATGCAATGCAACGCTCTTCTCCCGTAGGATATCGCCGCAGGGCATGTTCACCACGAAAACGAGGACTCAAAGGGCCCTTCTCAAATGGATAATTGATCTGCAAAACAAAAGATAGATTTCATAGTTCACCATGGAAAAATGAAAAGTGAACTTGGCAATGTGTATCGGAAGATGCTTACAGTAACTTTTTTCTCAAAAAAGTACTTAAGCGTCAGCATCAGACCTCGAACCATTTCAGTGAGGAACAATGTGTTTATGCTTCGCTCAAAGACTGCAGTAATTAAAAATTTCGGGCTATTATTTCGCATAGCCTAAAATAATGTAATAACACCAAATTAAGAACAAAAATGGTTTCCTTTTTCTTTCTTTTTTTCCCTTTTTTCTTGAGGGGAGGGGGATTACCAGAACTCCAGTCCTTCGAAATCTCCTTTGCGAGTTGCTCTCTTTCCTCATCCTCTGCAGTTGGCATAAACAAAGAAGTACAAAAAAAATTATTCTAAAAGATAATATCACACCATGATGAAGCACCGTAAAGGCCAAATAACATGATATTGAAGATATCGATATAATTTTATCTTAAACTATCATTATTACAACACCCATGACCCTGCAGAAGAGCAAACCTTTTATAGTGGAGAAGTAGTGTGAACTGGAACGCGGTCCATAGTAGTAAGAACCCTGCAAAGCTTGCCCTGGTACAGCCTAAACACAAACCCAAAAAATAGACCAGTAAAACGTCCAATAGCTAAAAAAGAATACGAGACAGGTATTTATACATAAACCCAAAGTTTTAAGAAAGCTCTCCCTATAATTATACTGAAATTAAAAAAATATGAAACATGCAACCACCACATGTGAGGGCATTCAAATGTAGTTTTGTTTGGTTTGCAATCAAGTCCAAATCGTAAACTCCGTCAACGTGGCAACATGCAACCACCACATGTAAGGGAATTCTTAGTCTCTCCAAAAAGTTTGTAATCAGGACCATGTAAGCATGCTGTCTAATTTTGTAGGACTTAATTGCTAAGTAAATACAACTACAGGAGTAAATTGCCAATTAAAATGACAAATCAAAGTGAAAAAAAAGGTCAAACTACAAGGACCAAAATTAAACTATTCAAAAAATCTGAGAACCTATTGACAATGTTTTTTTTGTGTGGTTTTCTTCTTCTTTTTTCATTAAAGAAAGAGAGGGAAGATAGAAGAAAAAGATAATAGAGATGAAATAACTTAAGGAGACAAGAGAAATAAAACTCAGAATTGATTTTACAATAAAAGCTCAAAAACAGTTTTATATGGTTTTTTTAGGTTTTGGGGAATTTAGTTTTAATGTTATATATTATATCCCCTTTATTTCCTAACCACTCTCATCTCTCTTTCTTTTATCATCCCCAGCTCCCCTCTTTCTCTTTGATTAAAAAGAAACACCGGAAAACAGAAACATTGTCTTCAAACTGACCCTACATTAATCTGAATCGTACGTTACAGTGATTATTTTTAAACAACCTGTTGATGAATGTGATCTCCTACACTATTTATTGAGTAGTTAAGTCCAATCTTTGATCTATCAAAATTTGGTGACAATGCACAATAATCAGTTCATTTATTGGAATTAGCAGAAAACTTCTATATTGAAGAACCAAATTCAAATAGATAACTAGTATTTTCAATCAAATTTAATTCAAGTTACCAGTCAACTACACCTCAAATTGTAGTATACTTTGATCATGCCAAAGGACTCCCAAACACTATGAATGTGTTTGATTTGCATAATAGATGCTGAGCAATGAGGTTATTCTATGTTTGGTAAGTACAAATCATTTAGTGTCGGTTTTCCCATAGATATCCAAAACCCACAAAATGAAAGTTTTGTTAACCCAAGGGACGAGGTGGGCTTTCTAACCCCAATCTCTGCTTTTGCCATTCAAAAAATCAAAATGAAAACGATTACCTTATGCAATTGGTTCTAAACAGTAAAATTTCATTGGTGTCTTAATCACTTTCATTCCAACATTTCCAAACACTGAAATGAAAATCATTAAATTCCACTGATTCCTAAAAATCTCATTCCAATGAATAGATTCTTAAAACCCCATTCCATGAAACAAACACACCCTAAATCTGAGCAACCCAGAATTCTTTTAAGCTCCTTTGATTAGCACCACAATTGCCCTAATTCTCAGAACAAATGACATTGCAAGGCATAATAAATTCTTCGGTTTTGTGTGTCCGTTCCAATACCCGTCATAATATCCGATATTAAATATTAGTTCTGGTGCACCACATGCCTTGTTCATGGGTCATCCACAAACAATGAAATACCCAGGTAGCCCTATAAATTTCACTTGGACATGTATTAAAAAAATGAAAAAATAGAACCTAAAAAAAGGTAATCCACCTCCCTTGTGCAAAAATTAGGTTACCAAAAACCACGCTAAAGGTCGCAAGACATAGCAGATTCAGAAAGCAAGAATTGGTCTATAACCACAATAATATCCAATAAACAAAATCGCAAAGAAATTAGCTTCCAACCCTTTTCCAACTCTATTCAGTATTGAAATTTAAAACAGCAGCAGCTCTATAGGATTGAAAAAAAAAATCAATACAATTATATATCAGTAGTGGAGCTAAAGTATGAAAATCGGATTTTCAATCGAAAAATTTAAGAACAAATAAAACAAATGGCTCAGTTCAGCTCAAAGAAATCAAGTCTCAGTACAATGCTCCTGATCCAAGAAATTTGGAAGGAGTAAAAGAGTTGGAAAATTTGCCTTTCATAGGTATTCAAAAGTGAACATTAAGATTGAAGCTTTTTTTTTTTTTTTTGGTTTGCTTTGCCCATTTTCTCAGAAACCAAACGGAGAACGATAAAAGAGCAGTTAGGGCAGAGGATAAACTTACGAGCTGCCTGGCGCGGAGAGCCTGAAGGGACTTGCGAGCTAAGATCGCAGCCATTGCTGATGATGGCTGAGTCGGATGGGTCTCCTATGTGACTCGGGTTTCGATTTGGAAACGTTGGGAACGAAACGAGCACAGGCTTAACGCCAATAAAATGGAAATGGGAATTGATGTCCGGGGCTTAGTTCAGATTGATTCGTCGCTTGCCACCAGTCGGTTGTGACCATGTAAACGGTGCGTTTTGATATGGAATGGCCCAGGAGATGCGCGTTTATTGGGGGTTTTTTTTTTTCTTTTTTTCTTTCCACAATGGCCTTTGAACTATAATATCATGTTATTAGAAATGATTCCAATTCTTTATTTTAATAATCCAAGGGTTGAGAAAAAATTATTTTAAAATATCAATTTTTTTTTTTACTTTTTAAATTTAACTTAACAAAAAAAAAGAAGGTAAAAATTAAAAATCCACAAATCTAATGTGTTCTTCTTCCTCCCATGGCTGCCCCATGTTCTGCTCAATCTCAGGTTCTTGCAACTATGCTAATTTGTTACTAATTAACATGTGAAAATCTAATTTTTATTTATTTCTTCCATTCAAGTTTTTCTTTTGTTTATTACATATGTTTATACTAATTTTCTTATTATACATTCAGTGCAGGAGTGATGGCAAATGCATTAGATGAATGAATGGGTTCAATTTTATGATGGAAAATTGCAAAGCAAAGTTAACAATAGTTTATGATGGGTTCAATTTTGTAGTTAAGACTTTCATTCAGGAACATACTCATCCACTTGCAACACCATTAAGAGTACACTCGTTAAGATCTCATCGTGGTGTATCAGATACAAAAATGAAGTTGGTTAAAAAGTTTTCCAATGTGAACATTCCATTATACCAACAATTCGAACTCTTGGAGACACAAGCTGGTGGACATGAAAGGATTGGGTTCATAGTACATTTGTGCTATTTTTGCAATGTATTCCACATTCATGTGGAAAAATATCTGTTACCAAAATCAAATAAGAACAGTACAAGACTGTAGAATCTTCACCTATAAACGTAGTATTCTTATGTACAAACAATAATGAACAAACTCCGAAACTATAGAAATGTAATACAGCAAAGGCAGTATAAAGGAATGACATGTGAACCAACAAAGCCTTTCTCCATGCTTCTGATTTATCAATTGATGGTAAAGGTGTGCATAACAGCAAAACTGAACACATTTGCACTTAACACCAGCTTCGGCAGCTCAGCTAGGCTTGCTTTTGCGCCTACTCCCATTTTGTCAGAATCCAACGGAATCTGTAGAGTTTCCTTGAAGGTAAACTTGATTTTCGTTCAAAGTTTTTATCCTAAATGCTAAATGCTAAATCCTGTTTTAAACAAACAAATCCACATACAATGTCAAAAATAGTAAGCCAAAAGAGAAAAAAAGACCCAAAGTGTATATGTGAACAGAAAACATACGCTTGATGCCAACCATTTTCCTTGAAGGTAAAGTTGAGAGATCCATATCTAGGCTTCAAGTAGCTCTCTTGCTTATACTTGTATTTTCCTGAACAATAAAAAAAATACAAGATTAAGTTCTTCAGCTACTTTGTTTGCCTCTTCAAGTTGGCTTTACACTAGAAGTCCCCATCTGTATTTTGCTTCAAAGCTTTCATGTACAACCTCTACAGCCTCTACCTAATGTTGACAACACCAACTCCATCTAACATAAACAAACTGATGGTTTATTTTATATTTTGGGCACATCCATATAAAACCATTAGAACCTGACTTGCTACCGTGTCTCATCCCTACAAACTTGCCATTGTATAACAATTCAGTCACGAAAAATGGTAAGAACCAAAAGTTTCTGCTGGGGTTCTTCTGCACTTCTCTTCTTATGCTTAGTTGGGTTCTTTTCCACTCCGGCAAAAGCAGCTTTGAAGACATACCGATTCGATGTGAGCATTTCAAAATGGCAGACTTAAATTGCATGCATTTTATATCTGGTTATTATTTATCTGTTCCAAAAATTATTTTCAGGTTCAAGTGAAGAATGTGAGCAGGTTGTGCCATTCTAAGCCAATTGTTACAGTAAATGGGATGTTCCCTGGACCTACAGTTTATGCTAGAGAAGGAGATACACTTCTTGTCAATGTTACCAACCATGCACAATACAATATGTCAATTCATTGGTAGGAAATTTATATTTGAATTCATATGATTATGCAAGCATAAAACTAAAATGAACATTTGGGTTTATTAATGTCATATTTTGATTGAATTCTGCAGGCATGGATTAAAGCAATATAGAAATGGGTGGGCAGATGGGCCTGCCTATATCACCCAATGTCCTATCAAGACAGGACATAGTTACACCTACAATATCACTATAACAGGGCAAAGGGGAACTCTATGGTGGCATGCACATATTTTCTGGCTAAGAGCCACTGTGTATGGAGCAATTGTCATCTTGCCAAAACAAGGGACTGGTTTTCCATTTCTTCAGCCATACAAGGAGGCTAATATTGTCTTAGGTGAGTTGGTGCAACTATAAGATTTGTAACTGTATACAGAATTTTTTAATACTTTATGCAGAAAATGATTGTATTGTTTCTTGTGAATGGTGTAGGAGAATGGTGGAATAACGACGTCGAAGAGGTTGTTAAACAAGGAAACAAACTGGGATTGCCACCAAATATGTCAGATGCACACACCATCAATGGGAAGCCAGGGCCTCTCTTTCCCTGTTCTGAAAAACGTAAACCACCGCCTTCTGTAGAAAAGTTCTTGCCTACAATGAGCTTATACAATGCACATGGTGATGTGCAACTAGTTATTATGAGAGCTACGTTGTATACACTCATTGTATGCCAGAACTTTTCCCATCTATGACACTAGATGTTCTGAGACCACTTTTGTTTTATGGGACTGCCATTTTGACATGAAAAATGAGACTTTGCATTCTCATCCTTTCTTGTTTTTGCTATCTCAGATACCTATGCATTGGAGGTTGAACAGGGAAAGACGTACCTGCTACGAATCATCAATGCTGCACTCAATGATGAGCTATTCTTTGCCATTGCTGGTCACAACTTGACAGTGGTAGAAATTGATGCAGTATACACCAAACCATTCACATCTCAAGCAATACTAATAGCACCAGGCCAGACCACAAATGTTCTCGTTCAAGCCAACCAAGTGCCTGGAAGATATTTCATGGCGGCTAGGCCATTCATGGACGCACCGGTTTCCATTGACAACAAAACTGCCACTGGAATCCTGCAGTACAAAGGCATCCCAAATACTGTGCAGCCAGTTCTTCCCCAACTTCCGGCACTCAATAACACAGCTTTCGCATTGAGCTTCAATGCCAAGCTAAGAAGTCTAAACACAGCACAGTTCCCGGCCAGTGTACCTCTTAAAGTTGATCGACATCTCTTTTACACGATCGGGTTGGGAATCAACCAATGCACCACTTGCCACAATGGAACACAGCTCACTGCTTCTTTAAACAATATCACATTTGTGATGCCCCAAATTGGACTGCTTCAAGCTCATTATTTCAACACCAAGGGAGTATTTACCACAGATTTCCCAGACCGCCCTCCAACACCTTTCAATTACACTGGTGCACCACTCACTGCCAACCTTGGCACTAAACTAGGCACCCGGCTTAGCAAACTTGCCTTCAATTCAACAGTTGAGTTGGTGCTACAAGACACCAATCTTCTCACAGTGGAGTCTCATCCCTTCCACCTTCATGGTTACAATTTCTTTGTTGTTGGGACCGGAGTTGGGAACTTCGACCCCAAAAAGGACCCGGCAAAGTATAACTTGGTGGATCCTCCCGAAAGAAACACAATTGGAGTTCCTACCGGTGGTTGGGTTGCCTTAAGGTTCAGGGCTGATAATCCAGGTAAACACATCAAACTAACCAAATAGCATGCTACATTATACTTCAAAGTTACTAATTAAGCAAGAATAATATCTCTTATTTTTTTAGATATTTCACTAATATTTTGAACGGTATTTGATCATCTTTAGGTGTCTGGTTCATGCACTGTCATTTGGAGCTCCATACCAGCTGGGGTTTGAAGACTGCATTCGTGGTGGAAAATGGGAAAGACTCAGATCACTCTGTCTTGCCTCCACCTACAGACCTTCCACCTTGTTAGTTCCTCGAACCGCAGTGGAGTACTTCTTGAGGAACACAAACCATTGTTTGTTTTGATCCTTTTGGCTGATAATTGCTTGCAAACAATCCTGCAAAATGCAGTAGTTGTGCATGCAAAATTCTTGTTTAAGACCCAATAAAACGGTGTAATGTGTATCAGATTCTTTTAAATGCTAATTGAAACCCTGTTTCATGCAACAAATTTCTGGGATGACATTGGCCCCAAGTTTTTAGGTCCAATCTATATGGCAAGGATGGTCTTTGTCGCCTTTCCTCTTTGCGCCCAAGTTTATCAATTTACCCTTCATTTTCTGTTTGAACAGTAACCTGAAAACACAAGTGCAATGCTTGATTCCATATGTTTTTGATGATTTATGTGTTAATGAGAACAAATATTCTACAGAAGCTATGCCATCTGCTCCAACAAAATGTGTATATATATATATAATATTTAAATAGTATCGCCGCGCGGCTAAACTTTGTTAATATATTCGAATATTTTAATAGTATAGCCGATCGGCTATACATTGTTCAAATATTCTAAAATTTTAATAGTATAGCCGCGTGGCTATACTGTTTAAATATTCGAATATATTTTAAACAGTATAGCCGCATTATAGCCGGCCGACTATACTATTAAAATATTTTAAATAGTATAGCCGCTCGGCTATAATGCATTAATATATTAGAAAATTTTTATAGTATAGCCGATCGGCTATACATTGTTTATGTATTCTAAAATTTTAATAGTATAGCCACCCGGCTATACGGTTTAAAATATATTCGAATATTTAAAAGGTGTAGCCGCGGGGCTATACTATTTAAAATTCCTTCTTATTGGAGGAATTTCTGAATAAATATATATAAGAAATCCTTAAATAGTGCGGGATTTCTCAATGATATATATAAGAAATCCATATGTCTCAAATTTCAGTCACCTATTCGACAGATTGAGTCCCGCCCAAACCCAACCCTAAAACTCCCCCAACCTTCGATTTCGAGATATCATATAAAAGTGGTGATGGCGGCCCAGCGTAAGAACCCGCAGATTGAGAATGTTGTGATGATGCTTCCCTCGGGCATTCGCTGCACCGCTTGTAGCACTGTCGTGGCCAAAGGCACCAAGTTGAATTCCCGCAAAGAAGAAGCCCTCGGCGAGGTACTTACTTGGCTTATTATTCTTCTTTAATCTTAATCTTGTTCGTGCTTTGAAGCTTTAATTGGCCAGTTCATCTCTCGTTTTGCTCTCTCTTAATTCTAGTTCTAGGGTTTGTTTATTTTTGTTGATGGTGGATGCTCTCTCTCGCTCTAGGTTTTGAGAGCTTTGGTGTTTTCTAATTCGTCAGGTTTAAATTTCATGTTGCATCATTATTTGCAGGAGTTTTGGGAGGTTTGGAAGGATCATACATTCAGATTTTGCTTCAATTGTACCCAATACTCCGCTGAGATCGTCATAAGGACAGACCCACAATATTCACACCTTGCTGTTGAGGCTGGTGCTTCGAAATTTTATCGTTATATCCCTTGGCTTCCCCCTATGGTTGAGGAGGTAAAAGAAAGGAACTAAAGATTCTGCCTACATACATACAGCTATATACATATATATATGCATGCATGCTTCATAGCTTTCTGTTTTTATATTGCCTTTTACTGTTATCACAATTACTCAATCCAAACTTGCTTTGCAGAAAGAGAAGTTGGTTCCTTACACCAAACTGGCAAGAGAAAAGAGAGGAGGTCTTAGTTAACAGGGTATATGCCTCTGTACTTGTTATCAGGTTTTCAGATTCCCTAATCACATTGCTGCTGCTGCTGCTTAAATAATGACTCAAATCATATATGCTTATTTCCATTTCAGATACAACAAATTATAGATAAGCATATTCAGATAAGGAAGATTGAAGAAGTGGGAGATGCCATGAAACCTTTGGATTTCAAAAGAGAGATTTAGCAGTTTTCCGTCAAGGTAGATTCCTTATTATTTGTAATCAGATTCATAGCCGATCGATGTGATAATGCATATATTTTGCTAAGCTTGGGCACGTGACTGATCATTTAGGGCGAAATGAAGTGTGGACTTTCCTAAACAAAAATATACACAAGTTGGTCCTGCATTCCATGCTTCCCTCCAAAAACGGATTGCTAATTTAGCTAGCTTTCATTGTCATTGGTTTATTTGATATCCCTGTGTACATTAACGTGTTTCTTAACTTAAAAGTTTTTGAGATGTACGCAGGTTCATGAAATATTTCGACTGTTGTGTTGATAGGATGGAGGGCGCTGCTAAGACATATGTGTACTTTTTTAGATGTGTGGTTTAGTAATGCAATATCTCCTACTCCTACATTCCATTGTTTATGTTTGTTTAGGTATTCCGATTCAAACACCTTACAATTGACTAAAAACTAATGTATAATGATTAATGATGTACTTACCATTGATCACTTCCCCCCCTCCCACACATCAGTTCTACAATTTGGATATCTCATTGGTTCATTCATATCTTATAGTTGGTTACTTTGGTTTTCAATACTTACGATCTACTCTTGTATACCCTTTGGTGCTTTATGGCTCTTTCTAATCTTGTTTGCTTAAGCTCTCTGCCTGCCTGGTGATTATTTTTCACATAAAATGAAATCTTTGTCGTGCACCAACTGTGATTACATACATGGGATGATGGAATGGAATGGAAATGCATGTCCGTATTGGGCGAATCCATTATAAAAGCTTTTGTCCTCGGTATGCAGTATGACAACCAGATATTGAATAAACAATTGGTCCCAAAGCTTAGAAGCAAGGTTCTTCTTCTTTTGCTTACTATATTATTAAGGATTTTAAAATTTTAAATTGACAAATGAAAGTTTTACATCCGTCGTGTAAAAATGGCACCTCTCTAGGAAAAAACCTTTTGCTTGTTATGTCCATCTTTCACTAGGTTATGTGGGAGCCATTGTTTATTTATTTATTTTATCAATCGGAGAGGGAGGATTTGAATTTGAGACATCCTCCAACATTGGGAAGAAACATACCACTATATCAAGGGCTAGTTGGTATGTGGTAGCCAACTTTTATAGTGGATTTCACTTGTGTTCTGAATGCTCCCAAAACAGCTTATTGTCTATGTTCAAATGATGGTAAAGAACATTGTCAAACCAGTTCACATTTAAATTTAAAGCTTTCAAATTTTGACCAATTACTTTAATTTTCCAAAAATTGACAGGAGAGTGCGATCTTGGGAACTATTCTGACATATTTTTAGCTTCGCATACCTCTCTCTTGCTAGCTTAAACCCTCGTTTCTCTAAACAATAATAAATAAAAAATACAAGATTAGGATCTTCAGCTACTCTGCTTCTCTCATTTCTCTAAACAACAACAAAAAATAAATCAGAATTTTGCTTCCAAGCTTTCAAATGAAACCTCTACAACATTGTCAAATAGTCTAGATTAAAACTATTGAGATCACGGTAAAGAACTTGTCAATTAGAAGGTTTCACTTTCCTCGTAACATCTCTAAGTAGTTTGAAGCCTTTTATGATCCTAAAGCTAACTTTGTAGTTTGAAGCTCCCTAATCAAATAGATCTGCCAAACATGACATAATGATCAAAGAGTTCAAAACATAACCACCTGAAACTGCAGCATTCCCAGCTGAAACTGCAGAACTGGCTGCATCTTTTGTTTAAATCTTGAGAAAGCCAGTTCCTTTTGGTCGCCTGCCACAACATAATAGCACAATAAAGATGTAGGAATCATCTGAAGAGGACTGGGAAAAAAGATTGCACTTCCCCAAAGGTAGAAAAACTTTGTTTGACATCTTCATTATTGATATCAAAAGGAAGATTGCGTTTGAAAATTGTTCTGTGCAAATCATCTTCTTCGTCTTGTCTGTTCAAGATTTGGTGCCATGCTTTTGCTTAGCTTTTCAGGCTTAGTAACATCTGATGCTTTTGCAGTCTCGAAAGATGATTTACTGGGCTCCTCAGAAGATTAAAAAATAGACAGCTCCTTGTCCGTTCGGAGCTGTGCGAGATCATCATCATGAGAAGTTCTGTGGCATACGCGATCAAGTTGTTTAGAACTTTTCTTGCAATGTCTACTTCCTCTTCAAAATTTATTTCAGTGGGGATGTCTTTCTTCTCTATGGTATTAGAGTCATCAGGACTGCTGTCAATTCCAACATGGTGCTCGGACTTTTTACCGAAATTCCCAGCATCGCCCTCTAAATCTTTACTGCTACTATCATTCACTTCCATCCTTTTGTCCTGTAAAAATCGGAGCTTTTGTATCATTTGATGTAGATACAATCATCAATAACAGCATTACAGTAAGACAAAAGTTTGCTAAATGAGAATAGAGTTACAGTAATGCCACAAGTACCATCTTCTGAAGCAAGAAGAGCATTTTTTACAGTAATGCCACAACTACCATGTATCTGCTTTGAAAGAGCCCAGTCAACAGCTTCAATGCAGAAAAAAGAGCAATGGTTCCACCATGAATATCATCCATTTGTTCGCCTTGCTTTTCAACCATCACTGCCATGTCCAGGAAAACTTGATGGAGTTGTGTCAAGCTTCTCTGCAAGTCCTTCAAGGGCCTCATGCCTTTCCTGATCCTAACCAAAACCACGTACATTGTGGCCAATCTCCTTTTATTCAATTCGATTTGGAAAAAGACAAAAAAGAAACATAATAATAAAGTACCAAAACTGCTCAGGCCAATCAAATTTTCTTTCAAATTAAAACAAAATAAGAAAAAGACAAAAAGAGTTTCCATGTTTCATATGGAATTCTATTTCCTTACGCAAAAAGGAAACTAAAGAAACCCTAAACCGGACACTCCCTATAAATACAATTCAGATTACGCACAAACAACGTCACTTGATTTCTCTTTCTCTTCTCTTCTTAATTAGCAGCACCAAGCAAGCTTCTCTTCTTAATTAGCAGCACCAAGCAAGCAAGCAATGGCACATCATCAGAATGTGCCGTTAGGTTTCCGTTTCCACCCCACTGATAAAGAGATTGTGGGTTCCTTTCTCCACACCTTGTTGGTCGACAGAAGTCCTTTGATGCCGCCGTACAGCAACTTCATCCGTGCCTGCAATCTCTTCGGCAACAAGTTAGAGCCTTCGGAGATTTGGAACAAGTACGGAGGGCCTCAACTTGTTGATCAAGACTTATATTTCCTTTCCGGGCTTAAGAAGTTAACCCCGAAGCGCATGGATCGTAGCGTTGGCCACGGCGGTACCTGGAGTGAAACTGAATCCTTCAAACTCATTGAGGACGACAATGGAAACCCGAACCCCATTGGCCGAAAACGAAAATTCCGCTATGAGAATAAAGGGTCCGAGGAGCACACATGGTGGTTACTGGATGAATATAGTCTTTTTGTTGGTCCCAAGAATGACTACAATGATCGTAGTTACGATTTCGATTTCGTGATTTGCCGGATGAGGAAGAACGATAGGGCCTCGAGTAAGGAAATAAATCTAAAGCGTTCATCACAAGATCAAGTACAAAAGAAGAGGAGCACAAACAAAAAGATGAAAAAAGATCATGAAATGGGATCACCGGCAGAATCATCATCGCATGTAGAACAAGCCTGCTCTTCTAGTCTAACTGGTGGTGAACTTGTGGTCTCTTATGATGATGTTGATCCGATTGATCTGACATTCTTCGAGGACAATCCTGTCTTCAACATTGAACAAATACTTGGTGAAACCAAAGTAGAGGATGCTTGCAGCCCAAGTAACTCTGAGAATGTCGACAGCAGCTACTTAAACTGGACAGAATCATATATGAAGGAGCTCATGGCTTGTATCTAAGATACTAATTCTACAAGTGATAGCTGTAGATGAATATATTTGTACCACGATTTTGATCGGCTTTAGTTTCTCTTCTTAGTAGATACAAAGTTTCTTTAATTGTGTGTTTTTTTTTTTTTAAATAATAGATAAAAGTACTGAATCTATTTGTCCATTTACTCTAAATTGGTTAATTTGATAAAAAATTGGAGCTGCTCTCTTGAATTCTCCTTGCTAATTTTTTGTATGTTTAGATTTTCCTTTTAGTTTGCTCAAAAGAAAAGGGTATGCCGACAAAGAATTAGCAACGCAGCACCATCTTCCATTCTCATAAATTAATTCCTCTGCATAAATACACCAGATGAAATGAAATGCGATATACAATAAGCATCATTTTGAAGTTATGAAGGGATAAGGCTTAACCCCGAAAATCTAAACTTAAAAGCAAGAAACCAAACTGAACCAGCCAAACCAAGTCTGTCAAAATCTATCTTAAAACCCTTTTTTTTCTTTTTTTTTTTCAAGATAGATTAAACATTACTAGGAGAAATCTCTACGAGTAATAAAAGCCTAAGTTTGAGGTCAGGTGGAATTGAACAAATCAATAGTTTTTCAACCAAAATGCCAGACAGTAAATTTCATGCTTACAAATATTGCAAAAGTTAAACAATGTGCAAAATTTATAGCAACTGCTTTTACTCCTCTCTTGTGAGACTTATCATGCAATTTCACAAAGTCAACATAAAATTACTAAGCTTTCTGGAACCTTGCTTTTCACCATCAGTTTGGACGGAGCTCCGTTGCGAGTACTTGGATCTATATTGTTCAATCAGCGTGTCGAGTTTATCTGTAACATCCCGCCCTAATGGGTCCTTATTCTTCTTTGGCCTCTTTCTCCTCGTCACATTCTCTCCCCCCCTCTACCTCTTTCTGCTCCTGCAGCTTCCTCTTATTAGGTTGCACATTTGTCTTTCTCAAAGGTTTTGATTTTTGCGCATCAATGGCCACGGTTTCTCCTTCGGATGATCTTCCACCACCAGCCTTCCTGCCATTCGAGTTTTTGGACTACTTGCTTGGATGAGTATCTGGTCTATTTGAGCCTTCATTTTGATGCACGTTTTCCCGATTACGATGAGCTGCATGCTGCTGTGCTTGTATCTTAGCATTTCGTATATTCAATTTTTTAACATTCTCAAGTGCAAACTCCACAATTGGGCGATGCTCAGGACCAAAATTTCTGCAAGTTACATCACCTTAAATTAGAATACAATGGAGTTAATGCATTTGAATATATATATATATATATTTCCAACATAATAAGACTGAAATTGAGACTGCAGTTTAGAGATACTAATAATCAGCGTCATGTGTCAATATGGATATTACACTTCTGAGGAATTAAGTTACCAGGATTGTTGTTCAAAACTCTCAAGGCCACAAGTGCATTCAGATGCTCTGTAAACTCAACGAAAGCAGCTCCACGCGAGAAATTCTTTGCAACAAGCTTTCCTTTCTTCACATCCTCCAAGAACTTTATCTGCATGAACAATATCAATTACAAATAAGAGAAAGTTCCATACAAATATACCCAAAAAAAGCCTCAAATAGAGACTAACCCTGTTGGATCGCAGGTTTTTGTTTTGTAGCTCGTGAGGTTGCAGCATCAATACAAAGTTGTTTTAGCTCTTTTGCAGTCATGGACTTTACTTACAATTGAACATAACCAAAACCACGTACGGTGCTCAGTTGACCCTGTAAACATTGCAATGAGACGGATTAGAAACAGTCTGACCTAAGCATGTTAAATCCACAAACCCACATTTACAGATAGCGAAGAAAAGGAAATGAAAAGCATATGACACGTGGAACATCATATGAAACAAGTTATTAATCAAGTCTTCTCAATGTGTTTGATCTCTTCCATATTTCCTCCTAGTAAATAGTTTATAAGGCAGACACACTTTACTAATAACTTCCCATCGCTTCCTTCCCTTGTTTCATGTTCTTTTTGCTTTAGCAATGGGAGGACTGCTAGTTGAAGGCATTGTTGTGGTGATTCAAGACAGCAATGGTGATTGGATTCTGGGGTTTGCTACTACTTGGGGGGTTGGGCAAGTAATCAAAGTTCACCCCTCAGGGCCTTATTCATTGGCCATTGTGCAGCTGATGTGGCTTCGAATTCGATACAATAGCAGGCAGATAAGTGCCAGTCCCTAACCAATCTCATTATGGATGCAGAAAAACATATCCAAAAATTACCGGAACTCCTTTTATTCAATTTAGTTTCTTTACAAAAATAAAATTTTAAAAAGAAGAAACATAATAAAGTACCAAAACTGCTCAAGCCAGTATGATTTTCACATTTTCGAGTTATACTAGATTTATCAACCACAGAAGAAAAAAAGAGAACAAATAAAATTATTATAAATTTTTAAAAAAAATCTCTGAAACCGTAAAAATTTGAACTAAAATCTAATTAGAGCTCCATTTTTGCAAAATTTTGGCTTACCCTTCTTGGTAACCAGCACCCCCTATTTGGTCAGACGTCGCTGAATGTCTCCTCCAGCTGAGGTTTAAAAGAAAAACAAACAATGAAACAGAGCCTTCATTACTAAAGCAGTACAGAAAATTTCAACTTAAAGAACAAATAATAGAACAGCAATCATATAAACAGATTGTAATGCAACTATTCAACTAAGCTGAGTGATTCTATTTCAGCATAGAAACGAAAGACAGGGGCAGAACTGGGGTGTGAGAAAGAGAGAGTACCTGAGAGTTGGTGAAAGAGTAGGGCAAGTTGGAGACGGAGACAGTGGAGGCAGAGTGCTCGCTTTCGCTTCTCCTTTTGTCACCATCTCCCCATCCGTGTTTCGTTTAGCGAGAAAGTGAGCGAAAGGAAAGCTATAGAATATTTGAATATGCTCTCCCCCCCCCCATCCGGGCCTTAGCTTGGTGGGCCTGCCGTACAAAAAAGGAAGAAAACATAGGGCCCGCTCATGCTTAGAGCGTCTCCCTTCAAGATGTCAAATGCAAAATGCTAAAGTTTAAAAAGAGGTAATGATAATTGGGTCCTTGATTAAAAAAATATTAAAATAATATTTGACATCAAGCTTTTTGATATGTTATTTTTGACATACTACAGCCTTCAAATCTATGTAGGATTTGACTACTCGGTTGGAGAACCTTTAACCCTCAATTTTTGTCATTTCATGTCCATTTGGAAATTTGACATATTGGTTGGAGATGCGCTAGAAACTGACCTTATTGAAGTGTGAGGGAATGGGTGGCTCCGTATTTTCGCTCTCGACGTAGGAGTCAGAGGTGCTGTGGCAACAACGATGAGAGGAAGTAGAACACGCGGGCAGCAATGGGAGGAAGATGAACATGTTCATAGATTTTGGGTTTTTAAATTTTTAGTTTTTATCCTTTTTTGTTAAGTTAAATTTTAAAACTAAAATAAAAAATATATTTTAAAGTAAATTTTTCTCAACTCTTGGATTAAATTCAAGGGTAGGTGACTATAAGTCTCTTGGACCGCTGTAGTCCAAGAGAACAGGACTAGTTATTACTAACACATAAGAAATAAAAAAAAAGTTATGTTAATTGCACGTTAAAATTCGTAATCAAAACTCTCAAAATAAAAAATGGGATCAACTTTTTGGCTTCTCCATTATTGCTAAGTAAACATGTGACTCATTTTTCAGTTACCGCCATCCTCCAACTGCGCAAACGATCCAATTTCGTCATTTCGCCCAATTCCGTTAAACATCCGAATGACCTGAGGCCGAGAATGACTTGACCTGGCCCATCAGGCAAAGTTTGCCCAAGCCCTAAATCAGAAGGACTCGGTCCAGCCCAAACAACTAGAGCAAAGGAAAAGAAAGAAGGTGTTTAGTGCGAACCGAACGGCGTCGTAGAAAGCCGCATCAACAGGGGGGTAGGGTTTAAGCGAGAGTCTGCATCTCTGCATCATCGACCTGTGATTCATTCAACTCATTGCTTCTTTACACTGCTACTCTATCCCCCGAAACAAGAAATGGCTTCCTTCTGCAGATCAGCTCTAATGGCCGGCTCGAGATCCATAGCTCGCTCAAGAACCCTCAGCCAGAGCTCCCTAAGCTCCCTAAACCCTGCAGCCATGTCGTCTCCATTTGCTTCGGCCACCAGAACCATCCCTTGCGCTACAAGGTACAATCTTCTCAAAACTCTTCAACTCAGCCGTTTTTGACAATTTCAATCGCTTCGGAAACCCATTTTTGGTCTCCCATTTTCCCTCAAGAAAGATATGAATACAAGCAAAATAACTGAAATTGGTGTCAGTGCAATTTGTATAGGTTTGTTTCGGTATTGGGAAGCATGGAGTCAATGATGCCACTTCACAGTGCCATTGCTTCTGCTCGGCTCAAATCCAACATTGCCGTCGATTCCACCTGCTGGAGCTGCCTTTCTCAAGGTAACCCACCTACTCTCTTTTCCTCTTTTCAATTATGTTTGTCTTGTGGAACTGTTTCCTTTTTCTGTTTCATTAGGGGGCTATTTTGTTTTGTTATTTGGACCTATAACTATATTGGTAATGGGAAGTAGGGAGTGTTTTGTAGTTCTTTTTTTATTTCTTTTGATTGTTGTGTGAAGTAGATTTAGGATTTATTGGTTTTTGGAATAGTTGAGTAAATAAAGAAGAAATAATTCTCAACAAAGCTGTCTCCTTTCTCCAGTTACATAAATTTTAGCCCTCTTTTCTCTTTAGTTTTGAGAACCAAAACTTGGGTCAGTGTCAAAGTTCGATGTTAATTCAAGTTTCCAGTGCACAGATGTGGTTAATGCAGTCTGTTCATTAATGGATAGCTCTTAAGGTAGTCATTTCTTGTCTAGTGGCGCACTGATTACCTCTTGTTTCTGCATTGGGTGTCTTCTGACTCATTTTTCTGCATCGTGGTATAGGTCTTGCATCACCGTTGTGACAAGGCCCGCTGGCTATGTGAGGTAATCGGTGCATAGGTTTTCCCTTCTGTGTCACTTTCTCAACAGAAAAAGAATCTTCCCTGTCTTGAACTTTTGGACTCTGTATTGCGTAGCTTATGTCAACTTGGTTAATTCAGCTACTTAGTTGCTGCCGTTAAACTTCCGTTAGATGTTCAGTGGTACTTTTGAGGATATTCTGCTTTTTTATATTTCAAATTACATGGAATGTGCACAGAAATTGCAGTTTGATAAAAATGATCCACTTGGATGCATTAATTTTTTCTTTGCAACTTTCTGTGTCGTCAATATATTTTCTTTTAATGGTTCATAGTTGCATATATTGTGTATATTCTTTAATGTGAATGTGAAACAACTAGATTACTGTTAGGCTTGGTTTATTTGATAATTGATACTTTGAGATGGAAAAATGGCATATTTGATCATACTACTATATATGGCTATTAAGAAGAAAAATAGAAAAATGTGCTAGGCTGGTTGTTGGTCAGGGGGAAGGGAGAAATTTAAGTATATTTTAGGTCACAGCATTATTCAGCTAGACCTGTTTGTGTTCATTTCTTTCTCATTACCAAATTCTCTTACCTCTGCCAGCAGAAGGTATGAAAATATGGGATATTCTATTTGATGAGGACGTGTCCTACATCACTATGGCAAGGTTGTATACACTTGATCTTCTTGTTTCCATCTAGGTAGATAGAGGAAAATAAGAATACAAGCTGGACATCTTCAAATTAAAATCTTCTCATTGTTCTCAAAACATCTATAGGATGTAGGCTAGTGCAAGTCTGGTTCCATGAAAGAACCACTGACTTTGTTGATTTGCTGCTGATCTGAAATATGATGCAGTTTGTTGTCATCATTCCCCTTTGAATTGATGTATTAATCTTAGGCTCTTCCGTGCCACATCCTTCATCAATATATTTTATCCTACTCACAGTAAACAAATTTTTTTTTTTTCTCTTTATCGGTAAAATTTCTTCATCCGCTGATCTCTTCCTATTTTCTTCATTGGACTTTCTAGAAGCTGCAGTTCCTCGGTGAAAAAGACTCCAGGCTCGGGTCATTTCAAGTTTTTGAACCAAATTGGCTTGCATATTGGTTACTCCATCCTCTGCCTTTTTTCGTTTTCCTTTGCTTTCTGGCAATTGCATTGTGTGAGATACACTTGATGTTCCAAAATAATAGTTTTCACTTTGTCTTAAATATTACATGTACGTTTCTAAGGTATGCGTCTGAGGACAATTTTTGTGTTTTCTTGTCCTGAATACACATGCGTTCGCTTATAGAGATTGTGTCAATAAGTGACCTCAGACTGATTGAGTGAAGCTAAACTTGGTTTTGCCTATCCTTCAATGTAGGACTTAGGGTTTGTTAAATCAAGAATTTAAAAACAAATAGAAAAGACTTGTGTGCAATCAAATGGCCAAAGCATTTACAAACTTGTGTTGTGTGGAGAATATAGCTGGGTTGGAGTTCCTGCAAATGTTCATGAGATTCCCTCGGTCGGCTCTTCGTGGGTTTCAAAATGACCAATGGCTGATAGAGAAATTTGAGATAGTTCCCTAGGGAGCACCCTGATGGGTGGTGCTAAGTTGAAGCCATAGTTGGTGACTCTTGTATTCTATAATATAGATAGGAAAAGTTGAGATAGGTTGGGTGATTAGGCCTGACATGGCTTGAAGGGTGGGGGCACTATTCAATTGCCATCCTCCTAGTTCAACCGGGCATATCTCATTTTATGTTAGAAAGGAAACTATACCTGTCAAGGTGATGGATAAATTGTTCGACTGTCCATTTGGAATGCAGAAAATTTGCTTAGTTACCATAATCTTGCAGGTATTATTGCATAGTCTGATCACCTGTGAAGTTTATATGTTTTAATACTCTGCAATAAGACCTATTAATGGGTTAAAGCACCTCCACTAAACTACTCAAACATGAGAACCTCAAATGTTTGATACTTTAATTGTGTGATTTTTTCCGTATGCTTCTTTAGTAAATGATGATTTCTGTTTAATAAGAATTTAGCCTTGGCTAATTATAAATTATTCTTGGGTAGGGCTTCTCGATTCAAGCTGAACATGAACCGAATTTAACCAAGCAACCTGGCCTCGGTTCGATCGAGTTGAACTGTACTGCGCTCCTCCTTATGTGCCAATGGCATATAAATTGCTATTTCTTAAAGGATTTCTGTGATCAATTTTGGTTTTTACTTCAACTGTTAAGACATTTGTGATGGGTGATGGCACATGATGTAACGATTTCCGTGAAAACCTCTCGCATCATTGTAATTCCATTGTTTCGGTTGATTAAGATAACATCCATCTAGTGTGACTAGCAAGTTTCTATCAAGTTCATAAGATTCATGAGAATTTGACCCAAATGTTCTCCTCTTCAGATGAAGATGTTAATGCCATATCTTTAAAATACATAGATAAATGGTTACTTGTTGAAATTTGGAGATGCGATGTTCAATTCCTGAGATTGATTTTCAATTAAGGGTATGTTTGAGATTGTTTCTGAAATGACAAAAAAGAACGCTTACTAAGTAGTGCCAAACGAGTCCTAAGTGATCACATACACATTCTAGTAGTGCTAATAGTGACGAGTGCCAAGTGAAAGTTATGAATGAAAGCATATAAGAGCACATGCTACAAAGACACATGTCATGTGAGGACTTATCAACCGAACAAACCTATGGTGATGGGTGAGTCTATAAATGGTCCTCGCTATCATCATATCTGAGGAGGACATGTAGTTTTAATTTTGGGAATTAAAAACATGTAGTTTGATTTTAAAAAAAATAATAAGAACAATTCGTATATTTAACAAACAGAATTTGACCTTTTCGTCACATGATGAACACATGGAGAGACAAATTTGGCATTTTTGAGCGTGTTAGAGATTTAGATCCAAAGAGAACTTCCGCGGTCAGAATGGGAATTCCAATTTGGTGATTTCATCCTTATACACGTTTATTATGTAACAAGAACATTTGAAGGTGCAAATTGAAGAAAGACCTACTCAACTCTAAAGGGTCGATTTCACCGTCCACTGTGTATTACGTAATAGAACGTTGATTTTCTGCCTAATCTTTGACGATTAAACTCTTTTTGTTCGTTTATTACCAAAAAGAGTTTAATCATCAGAGATTAGGCAGAAAATCCACCAAAAGGCTTGGTCAGCAGCAGTGAATATTGTCTGTATTATCTATACATATAAAGCAAAAGGCAGAGAAATGTTGTATTTTTCCTATATTTACAGCTCCACTCTGTTTTTAAATGTCAACGTCCTTGTTGGTCCCCGCCATTAACGTTAATACTAGCCAAGCTCAATCGTTTGGTAAAACTTGCCTTCATACTAATACACGGCTACAACTCATCCTTAAAGCTTGCAACTTGCAAGCAAAAGATGTCGAAATCTAAGTAGTTTTATTAAGATCCTCCTCCATTAGATTCTCACGGCCGAAAATGCTAGGACGTCCCTTTCATTTCATAACCCTGGCCCACCTGCATGCTCTCTCTTTCTCTCTCTCCTTCTAGGATAAGATTTCATCTGATCATCTGAGGAATATCATAATCAGATACAGAGTGGCCCCCACTTCTTATAAATTTAAAGTCCGAAATTAAGAGAAACCCGGTTGTTCTTTCTGAATTTGAGGACTTGGGTTGGTCATGTTTCTTGCTAAAGCAATTGCAAATCAATCACAACCCAGTTCTGTTTCTCATAGCCAGAACTTGGGTAGCTCTCCATTTTCTGATTCGATAGCTTGTAATTTGCTTTTTCTGGCCACAAATTTCCTGTGGTGAATCAAAAGCTTTATTTATTTTTCTATTGGACCATTGGAGCCTGTGAGATGTTTGTGATGTGGTGAGTTTTACGTTACTAAGTTAGTGTTGGTGATTAAACGCGCACACACAGTTTGTCTGCTTGTTAAATGTCGTGGGAAATATGTCGTTTATCGCCGGTCATTTTGTTGGGGTCTGTGAGGTCTATTAATTTCTTCTTCAGTCAGTTACGAATTATGATGATAACCAGTTTTGCAGTTTGCAGAGTCAGCAGTTGGGTTGAATGCTTGTATTGAATTCTATACTAATTCAACAATTTGGAGTAGAAGAATACCCTTTAGCTTTGTTGCTCTGCTGCTACCATATCGTAAGTTTCTAGTTCAATCCTTTGGCTTTGTCTCTCTAATCTTCCATCTCTATTTTTTGTATATTGTTTTTTGGTTTGGTGTGATTTTAAAACTAACCCTGATGTTGGGCTTCAGCCATTAATCTTTGGGTTTCAAATTTCGAGACTTCTGGTTTTTGGATTTTCTCCAAAAAAAAATTTCCATCTTATCCCTTATTTTATCTCTTTGTTTTGCTTTGCTTTGGTGTTTCTTGGGCCTTCAGCTCGAGAAAAACTTAGTTGCAACGAGATAGCACTGCTATTCCAGACCAATAATGCTATGCCACGTGGAAATATTATCATGCATGTCATAGCGTTGTTGGCCAGGGTTGCTATCCACGATTCATGGAAGAATCCTGCTTCTCAGGTTCAGCCATTAATAGCTTTTTGTTTCTCACTTGAGTTCTTACAGAAAAACTTGCATCTATGGTTTTCTGCTCAGGTTCAGCAAATTAATAGCTTTCTATTTCTCACTTGAGTTCTTACAGAAAAACTTGCATATGTGATTTGTTCTCTGTTTCTCACTTGAGTTTATCTTCCTGTCTTACTATTTTTATTTTCTTCTGATAATGGTTTTGTCTCTATGAATATGAACTGGGTTCTCCTTTGTCTTAGTTGGTTTTGTTCTTATCTTCTCTTACAAATAGAAAGTTCTTTCACTTTAAATAAATTCCTCTTTTCACTGATATGGATGTAGGTTCTTTAAGCTCATAGGATTTCCATTTGTATGGACTCTCTTTATTCATCAACTGAATTGAGGTGGAAGGATTTAATTGAGGAAAAGTGAAGCATTGAGGATCATGGGTAATTTTTATGAGGCATCAAATGGCCATGGGCCAACTGATAATGGCCAAATGGTTGTGAGGCAATCCAACTACCAACCCTGCATCCAGGTATCACTACCCTGGCTTGATGTAAGAGTCTTTTATGTTAGAATTAGCAAATGCGAGATCGATGATTCTGCTCCAGAATTCCTCTCAGTAAATCATATTCCGTTGGATCCTGATACCCTTCTTGAAGCCAATGGTGTTAGAACTAGCATCAATTCAGATGGGGCAACAACCCTTCTTCGAAGGGACCGGTTAGATAAGAAGTCTGAAGAAGCCACATATGTGAGCACTGACAGCATAAGAATGACTGGAAGTGTAAAGTTTGAGGTTTTCGATAAAGATGTTGTTGTGCTATCTGGGGTTTTAGAACTGTGTGATAGTAATGGTTTCAATGCAGAAACAGATCACCATGGCCAGAGATGGAGCATGAATTGTGAATCTGATATAAATGCAAGCAGTGGCTTCTTTAAAGGAAAGCAATTTACCGATGCAGAATCTGCTTCACCTTTGATTGAGGTATACATCGCGGGGTCCTTCTTGGGCACTCCAATAATTTTAACAAAGACTTTGCAGCTTGGCTTTTGGAAGAAGCATGTGAGGAAAGGGTTGTTGGATTCCATACCAGAGTATGAGGCAACTGAAAACCAGAGGAACAATCCTTCTAGATTTGATTTTCAGGTACCTACTGTCCATTTGGTATTTTTTGTAGGCTTTATGTATTTTGAATTTCAGTTTGAGATGCCTTGCTCTTTGTTATATTAATGTTTCATTAGCCATGGCCGATCTGATTTCATGGTTTGTTACTGCTCAATGCTCTGCTGTTACATCAGCATAAAAAAATAAACAAAACAGACAAGTATAGCATATTGGATGCCCAGACTAGCAAATACAATCTTTTGGCCATACAGGTTCGTGTTGAGAAACTACAGATCAATAGAATAATACTCAGGTCTATCATCTTTTATGTCCTTGAGTTGCATACGGTATAGATATACGATATTCCTGTGATTTTTCATTCCGGCAAATTCTCCAATCCCGAATTCGCTCATGAAATAATAATTTAAGAAAATAGAACAGATACTGTGCTAAGGAGATGGAATGGTTCAAAGTATAGGAAATTATCACTTCTTTACTTGTCTTTTGAGGCCATATTGCATACTATGCATACCTATAGAACTAAATTCATTTCAGTTTTCGAAACCCTTCTGTGCAGCTGAGTCTTAGTTCACTTGCATTATGCTTCTGTGCAGCTGAACAAGCATTCTGCATTTCATTTTAATTTGTCTCCATTCGAACATGTCAATTTAATTTAACTTCACAGGAGTCGGAATACTCATATTACAAACCGGAAAATGGAGAAAACAACATGTACTGGGGGACAGCATATGCAGAAGGTGAAGATGGAGAGCTTTCATGGTTCAATGCTGGTGTGAGAGTGGGTGTTGGGATTGGCCTGAGCATATGTGTCGGGGTTGGCATTGGAGTCGGGTTGCTCATACGAACCTACCAAGGCACCACCCGGAACTTTAGAAGGCAGCTACTGTAATTTAAATTTCCAAATATTTTCATTTTAGCTACAATCCAATGCCAGATAAGTATTAAGTAGTTTCGCACATATCCCTCTTTGTATCAAGGTTCATGTCTTATCTGAAATAATAGGGTGATTTGTTTCAAATGTAAACATAACATAAAGGCACCAGGTTCCCAAAACCTGTTTCTGAGTTGATAAGAGTGGATTTTTGATTGAATGGAATGTGACCAAAATTTATACGTCATTCTTGTTAAATGGTTCACCAACTTGTTGGGTTTTGTTTAGAGTGCTTTTCTTGAAAAGAGAAAAAAAAGGGCGCAAGCCTCTTATGAATTGCCAGTAACAAAGATAGCCTGGAACAACTGACCAAAGAGAAGAAAAAAAAAATCATCTGGAGTTTGAAAACCTCAAACCCAAATGACATGATAGAGGAGCAAGAGCAAGCAAGCCCCAAATTTGATGGCAGATCAGTTCAGAATCACCAAGATTGGTTTCAAGTTAGTGAGCCAACAAATATAACTTGAAAACAGTTATTTATATAAATGTGTACAAGAGTGGCATCAGCGCCTCGACCGAACAAAACGAATATTTACCTAAGAGGGGTAATCTATTTTCCAGGATCCAGTTATCAATTCAAATTTTAACCACTGGTCAAAATTCAAGTAAACTGAAAAACCACAGGTGGCCAGGAAGGTAAGCTACGAGTAATAGCATCAAAAGTAGTTAAACTTCTTTTTTGTTGCAGAGGTTCTATGTTTATATACTAAGTGCAAAGTTTTGGCTCTCTAGGGCAACAGGGTAATATGCACAATGCCAGAAGAGAGCCTAAATATCCACAAGGCAAGACTATAAGGCAGCACTAATTCATCTATAAACAAAAGACAAACCCCAAGTGGTTCTAACAAAGATTCTGTGCCTGAGGGGGATGAGTCGCACGGCGGAACCAGGTGTTGAATGCCGTGACCAAGTGAGGGCAGTCCTCAACATTTCGGGTGGAGAAGCTGAGGCACTGCTGCAGCAACTCCTGTGCATCTGGCATAGGCAGTGTAGAGATGATTCTGAGGAATGTCTCTTCCAGATCCAAGTACAGTGGTTTGTTACTCGGTGTCAGAGGTGAAGCATTATTGTCTTTGCAAACAATCAGAACTGGAAGCCAATCTTTGACAAGCTTCTTTCGCACCTGAAAAATAATTATAGGTACCAGTATTAGGTTAATTGATCTGTCTGGGACACCAGTAACTTCAAAAGTAGAAATCGAAATAAGTTGGTTAATCCCCTGAACACCTAACAAACAAGGATGCGTAGTGAAATTGTGCTAATAACCAAGAAGCATCATCAAGTAAACTGGAAAACATATTTCTGAAGCGCGGTTTAGAAAGAGAAACATAACTACTACATATTTTAAGGAAATAACCACACCTAGCCAAAGAGGACAGCCAAAGAGGAAAAAGAGCATAGATCTCGCCTATACACACTTCAGTAAAAAGCAACATACAAAGTATTTTCTGCTTCAACGAAAGAGAATAAATATGAGAAAACAGACAAGTGTTCTATTATCTTTTGTTTTTGTTTGGATGGACAGGAAACAAATGGAGAAAAAAATATCCACTTTTAAAATCAAACAAGATCCAAGTCTCATTTTTTCTCCGAATCCAATTCCAGAGTTGTAAAAAGTGACCGAAACATAAGATTGCGAGACTCTTCTCTTCTCTCCATTTCTATCCACATTTAACCATCCAAATGGGAAAACTGTTCAAATTTCCTCCACCTCTCTACTCTTCTTTCCATTTTCCTCAATCCAAAATTACTATTGAAGAACCATTTACAGAAAATACTTCAATGCCATTGCCATAGCTCAGTTGTGTTCAGCATAAATCCAAACAGCCCAATAAGATTCCACACAAAAGGCCATTTTGCTAATATTTGAAGAAACCCACTTCAGAGCACATTAGCTCCCCCTTCCTGTTCTGTTCTAAATTTCTAATGTTATTCAACTGTACCAGCAATTTGAAAAATGGGTTGAAAAACATAACCAAAGAAGCTCCTATGTTGAGCAATCCCCATCAAAATTGAGCCACAAACATCAAAACTAATTGAGCAATGCACCATGTGAACCAATCAATAGCCAAAAGTAGAACAAACAAAAACCCAAGCAAGCAATTCAAGCACATGATATTCAACCACTCTAACAAGAAAACAATACAATACCTGAGCAGCAACCAAAATGGTACCAGCAGCGACCGCATTGACCAGCCTCGAAGTGCAGCGAAGCAAGACGCTAGGGAGGCTCGGGACGATATTCCTCCACGCGTCGTCCCGAAACGCCCTCTGCAAATCGGCGGTGAAAGCCGGCTGCTCGCTCCACTCCTTCACGGCGGACTCAGCGACTCGGAGCTCGATCATCCTCTCGACGAGCCACAGAAGGTGCTTGCCGTTGGTCATGGCCGTGTGAAGGTTGATCCTCTGGATGGCCTCGGTCTCGTCATGGTTGCCACGGACTCCAGGGCTCGTGTACTCCTCCATGGCCTCCTTGACGACCTTGAAGGTGGTCTGAAACGCCCGATCCATAACCCGCTCGACCAGCTCTCTGGACCCGAACTCGCGCAGCAGCTTCGCGACGAAGGCCTTGACGAACGCCATGCTCTGGTTGTGAGTCACGGCGAGGATGAGGCCGTACAGCATCTCCTCGCTCGAATCGGGAGCTCCCGAAACCCTAGCCATGAGGTCTTTGGCTTCGTCTTCGCTCAAATGAGGGATTAGGGCGAGAACTCGGGTTTCTTCGTCTTGAGTCCATGAAACCGCCTCGAGGAAGCGAAGGCAGAATTGGACGCAGTCCTCGAAGATGAGCTCGGAGGCGACAGGGAGAAGGTCGAGCGCCGCCGATACGGTGGTTATGGCGGAAGCGAGGTCGGAGGTGTAGAGGAGTTCGAGGAGGGCAATGCGGGCATCCATGGCGCCAGGGATCGGTGGGACCCTCAGGCTGATGTTGCGGACGGCGTCGTTTTGGGGGTGACGCTGCCATCGGTCGGATAAGAGGGCGGCGAAGTACTTGCAGCGGCGGAGGGCGTGGGCGTGGAGGTGGAGAACGACGTCGTCTTGGGACTGGGCGGTGGGGGAGTTAGAAAACGACGTCGCTGGGAGGTCGAGAGGGGAGGGATCGACGAAGAGGCGGAGGAGAACGTCGGCGGAGGAAGGGTCGTTGAAGGAGTGGGGAGCGGTTGGGCTGGGTTTGGGAAATGGGTTCGGGTTCGGGTGGGTGGGTCGTTTGGAGTCGGAGTCAATGATGACGGCGGCGCAAGGGCGGCTGGAGCTGCTGGCGGTAGGTGAGTTGGCGGGGTGTACGGCGCGCTGCCGCTTTTTGGAGGCACCACCGGTTACCATATTGGGATTTGGGTGATTTGACAATTGGGAACGAGCGTCTAGATTTTTCATTTTTGGGGCGAAGGAAATCAAAGGAACAGTTTCGGCTTTTCAGTTTTCTAAGCACTGCAGGCTGGACACGTGGAATTATCCCATGCGTGGTGCTTAAGGTTTGTTTTTCTTAATTGGGTAAGTTTTTCTCTCTTTTTTTCTTTTGCTAAGATTAGACAAATTTAGAATATCGTATATATTCACATGAATCCACAGATAATCTATTAGCGCATTTCTTTATTTTGTCTTGTTGAAAAAAAAAGGATATGCTAAGTTTTTTTTTTTTTTTTTTTGGGTCTGAATCACGAGGTGGTTCTGGATGGGCCCCAATTATAGGTGGCACCTTTAAGTCTTAATCACAATCCAGACTAATCCCCGCTCACACCGGGTCGGCCCATAAGGGATAAAGTACTAGCCAAAATGGTGACTCCATACGAGAGCAGAGATCGAACCCCTGATCTCTCTTAAGGAATGAGAGTGCCGAACCACTCACACCAACCACCTTGATTTATGCTAAGTTTCTTTGAAGATAATGTTAACTATTTTTTTAAGTTTCTAATGATATAATTAGCTGTAAGAAAGTTGTAACTCAAGTGATGTATTCGAGATCTTAGGTTCGATTCCCCCTCTCTCTAGTATCGCTTGTTTAAAAAGAAATATATGTATATAATTGACTTAAATTTGAGTTATTAGAGCAAAATTTATCCAAACAGAGAGCCTATCGGAGAACTTTCGGGACATTCAAATGAAACATCATCATAGGCCATAGGTGTGGCTATCATTTTCAGAAGTTGCGTACTAGTTTAACAAAGTGGATAAGGTTGAAGATCCCAGAGAAGATATCATCTTTAAAATTTATATTTAAAGTAAATTAATCATTAATAAAAGGATTAGATGGGACCACGGGCTGGATATGCACTAGCAAACACTACGAAGTAAACCAACTCCCCTGCAAAAAGGCCCATTGGATCAGATTTTTTTATTTTTCTTTTCTTTTCTTAGCTTGTGAACAAAACTCAAGGATCAAAACATGACCAGTGAAAGCACTTGCCTTCACTCAATTAATGTTAGTTAGCTATGAAGTTGCGTATTTAATGGGGACCTTAAATGCCTAAAAAAGGGGGCAACTTGCTCTACTCCTCTACTTATGTTATTCTTCTTGTTCTTTAGACTCACTTCCTCATTCTTTTTTTTGTGCCGTGCAGTAGAGGAACCAGATAGAACGTGTAAAGTTTGTGATACTAATTTGTACATGGATATATTTATATGATTGTGTTCTTTTACATTTAAGAGTCGATTGATTTTAATTATTAGTGACTTGATATTATGATTTTCTTGCCCCCAAAATGATAATTCTTAAATCCATCACTGTTGACAATGTATGAAAGAAAGAAAAAAAAAACATGTAATTTAGTTGTTAGTGATAGTTGTTTCAAATTAATCGAACCATGTCTCAGGTTTAATTTCCGTAGATGTTAAAGACAAAATATGTAAATGAGTTTGATAGCTAATTTGATAAAGATAGAAATACCAACAAAATCTAATTCAATACAATAAAGTTCATCCTCGTGAAAAGTTTTTCAATTCAGCATGTGTATACATTGTCATTTTCATAGTAATCATCCTCATATCAGTCCGTAATTAATCACGCATGTAATCAACTTTTAAACAAGTCATATCGTCGAAGTACACTAATCAAATACTCTTTAAAATTGATTGCGTTCCATGTTTGTAATTTGTTTTGAAGGATTTCTGTACGAAGTTGATGTTAGGGATGATATCTTTCTATATCAAAAGGACAGAAAAACATTAAGTAATTTTGAAGTTTGGGGACTAAAATTGATGTGTGTTTTCGCATGGTACATGAACTAATGATAAACCCGAAACAAAAAGAATACAAGACCCTATCTTGTGGACCCAAAGCTTGTATTTTGGATAAATTTCTATTCAACAGCACATGGGCCCATGTAATGGATGGGCTTAATTTGGGCGGTTGGTCTCACTGTTTCAGAACTTATGTCTTGATGAAGAAATGTATTTGAGAGTGTAAAAGTTAGGTTTTGAACCTTTTGAGTTGGAGATAATTTAAGCCCCCAATCTGTAATGTCAAATAGACAATCTCATGGACGGAGAAATACTTCCTTATTCTCGTTGCATTGCTCATTTCTTCCTATCTTTCTCATTCTTTAATAAGTGACATGAAAAGATAGATAGAAAGAAAGAGACAATGTAACGGGAATAGAAAAGTTTTTCTCCATAAACTGGGTGAACAAACGATAAGAAAGTTGAAAATCCATCAAGTTATTTGAAGGAGGCTTCAGGCGCGCAATTCCAAATTTCCAATATAAATTGGGAATTGGGATATACTTTTTCCATGCACTGCTGAAGCTAACTTAATCCTCTGAAAACACCCAATTTGGTTTTTGAGTTTGACAAGATGCAATGATATCGTTTGTTCTTTCACCAACATAGCCGTTATAGAATACCTTAACTTCAAAGTTCAAATTATAAATTTGTCTTCTCTGCTTGCACGTCATATTCGGAGAGAAGGCTAGCTCGTGGCGGATTAAACATTAACGTTAAAGGTAATAGTAATTTTGTACGTGTCCAGTTTATAACGACCATGTGAAAAATTACGCCCTAACCATACTGAACTCTACATTTACCTTTACCTACAAAGTTATTTACGTAAAAATATCGTCAATATCACATATTCTCATGCCATAAAACAAATAATAATTAAGATAAAACGTAGCATTATTTGGGGGGACCCACAGCATTCCTTAGCAAGGTCTTTTTATCATTCAATTTCATATCATGTAGGTTTCAAAAATTTCTAAATTCCAATTTAAAAGAAAATGAGTTCTACGCATAAAATTGTGAACTAGCTCATTATTTATTTGTTGTACCATGTCAATTTGTTATAATAGGGAAATTGAGAGGAGATATTTTGGTGTCACAGGTGTAATGCCTTATTCTTTCTATCACACTCATCGATCAAATATTGAGTGAGATAGAGAGGATCAGACATCACACCCGTGTCAAGAAAGATTTTCTCTTAACTTACGTGGGGATGTTTTACGATGGAAGTGAGATACGAGTGAGCTAGAGGATTGAGCCAGACTGTTTCTTGATACATTGGTTTACAATAATTATCTATCTTAATTTCTTGCCAAAATTTTGAAATTGAACAGCTGATGAATTCCATTTCTGCACAGCTTGTTTTTTTTTGTTACAAAGTTGTATTAAATTGCGTCTATGATATGAATGAGAGCATACGTCCTATTAAAAGCATTTCTTTCATGATCTCCTTTAAAAGTAGTTCCAACACATTGATGTATCGGCTGTTCCAACTCACGAAAATTTCAGAAGAAAATTAATGCTCAAGGGGGTCCTACTCACGCTCCCTCCAGTCAGGCAAATACACCGCAACATAAAAATACCTCTATTTGGCACAACATTTACAACAAGCCCTTTTGGTACAAATTTTTTTATTCCATGCCCAATTTATGAGTGAGTGTATCCAAATTTTTATCAAAATAATTGGTGGTTTTAGATCCAAGTTCTTCTTCCGTACCAAAGAAAACAAAAGAGAATGATAACACTCAGTGTCTTTTGAGCATTTTTTTTAGTAGTGTTCAATTACTCTTTTTTGATCTTTTTCACTCACAAATGGTCATTCGTCATGTTTTTTTTACAATCAATGCGGGATGAGTATTGCAAGATAGTTGCAGGAACCGAGTGTCAGTCAATCGATATAATATAATTGGTTTGTTTTTTCACACATATACTACCAATGTACCATGAGAGTTCGAACATGAGGCCACTCATTTACAAATCAAGACTCTTTTCCACTAGGTTAGCCCCATTAACAATACAAATTGATCGGTATAAAATGTCGATAGACTGACACCTACATCCCACAACTATACGTCATTAGAGAATTTCATTACTTTGAAATTTCAAAGAAGATGATCTCTAACTAACTAGTCCTCTTTTTGTTCACTAATATATTAATACTCTTCCCATGCATGTTCTTATCAAATTCCTATCAGCAAAGGGTATCCAAGGGTTACAACAACGAATTAGGTGGTGAGCCAACATTAGACAGTCACGTCCAAACCTCAACCCAGTTAGGACAAATTTTGGTTCGAAGGAAAATTAATTTCTTATAATAGATTATGTACCACGAAAAGGGTTTCACTGTTCATGCGTCATGATCTATATCCTATAATAACTTAGTGAAACTTGGAATATTTGGTTTCAAACTAAAGAGAGAGCTGACAAAGAGATGTTACCTTCTCTCAACAATATTTCTTCCTAAACATGTCCAGCAAAATAAATCGAAGTAGTTGATCGTGTTGTGTTTGCCATGTGCATCAGTTTAAATAATTATCTTATTATATATATGCATATTGATTGATCCACTAAAGTATAATTGCAGCTGTGAAAGTTTATAATTGGGTTAGGGTGAGTTTTCACGACGATGTGGATTTGAACTTTAGAATAAATTTTTAAGTTGTTATGGGAGTTCGAATATAAAATTAATGGTTTGCAAGTTAAGGTTATTTTTTATTGGGTTATACCCTATTGGGATGAATTCATATTTGTATTTCTTTTCTCGTTGCTTTTATTTTATTTTCAAAGAATAAAATTAATGACATGATGAATGTATTTTTGAAAAAGAGAATTATGAAATTTTGCTCTTTTTGTATTCTGTGATTGTATTCAAGTCGTGAATCTTTTAATTAAGATTCTGCTCTTATTTCTGATTGTCACGTTTGAGTTGTGAATTAACTATTCTGATTATCCATTGATATTGTAAACATTTTATGATATTTCCTCAACAAAATTTCTTTTTTTTAAAAAAACTAACGGTTCTTAGAAATCACTTTGTTCTAGACATCTAATTTCATAAACTATATAATTGTTGAATGGATTAAATAAAAAAAGAGCCACTGCGATTTGCCTGGCTGTACACTCTAGACTGCCAGTTCTGTAATAATCTCGAATATCAAACCCATACTCTTACAACTCCCCTTTTTTCTTTTCTTTTATTTTTTCCTTTTTTTTTCTGTTCTTTCCTTCACTTCAACTTTTGCCTTTCGCTTTTGTGTCCGTTGAAATCGCACTCTTTTATACTTCTCAATCTCTCTCTGCACAATCCTCTAACAGTCTAAATTGCTGACTGAACTTTAACTTCAAGTTATTTACCCATCAACCAAACAAACACTCCCACCATCTCTCTCTCTTCTCTCTCTCTCTCTCTATAGAAATTCTCAGCTCAAACTCTCCACCGACCTCGCTCGCCGGAAACAATGACGGTCTCCGGCGAGACCACTCAGACTTCCAACAATACCTCCCTCTCCCACAAGCTCACTTCCACAACCCCATTCCTCAGCCTCAAACTCTACGCCGTCATCGCCATCCTCGTCCTCTGCCTCCTCGCCGCCGCCCTCCTCATCTTCCTCTGCGTCCGTACGACCCGAGCCTCTCGAAAGCGCAAGATGCGCGTCAAGCACAGCTCCGGCTCAATCCCGCTTGTCTCCAAAGAGATCGCCGAGATCAAATCTCCTAGCCCGCGCGCCGTCCTCGACATTGGCGAGGGCAAAATCGGAAATCAAAATGTGAAGGAGGTGAAGGAGGAGATGGAGATTGTGGATATCGAAAGAGGGAAAGGGAATCGGAGCGGGTTGGAGAGTGACGGGTCGGGTCCGCAGAACATCGGGTGGGGCCGGTGGTATAGCTTGAAAGAGCTGGAGATTGCGACGCGTGGATTTTCTCCAGAGAACGTGATTGGAGAAGGAGGATACGGCGTCGTTTTCAGAGGAATTTTGCAGGACGGCTCTGTCGTGGCGGTCAAGAACCTTCTTAACAACAAGTACGTGTCTTTTTACTCAATTTCAAATCTTGCCCATTTTTGTTTTCTTTTTCATCGAAATATTTTCGGTCAAAAAATACATAGGTATGGTTGAGGAAAAAAATTTACATGTTTTTTGTTTATTTTTTATTAACATGTTTCTTGTTCATACTAGATCCAAGGGTCTTTCCAAGCTGTATGGTTAATAATGTATTTTTAGTCAACAGCTAAAAATGTTTAGTTATAGATATATATTTTTTAATTCAATTCTCTAAGCTCAAGTGGCATTAAGGTAGGCTGGTGGGGAATCTAGAAGCTACGTTAAAACTTTGTTTTTATACAAAAAACCAAAAACAAAATCACTGCGAAGTGCACCATTATTAATTGTTATTAATATGTATAATTATGCGTGGTGAAGTCGCGAATGAAAATCATTCCATTTCTTTTGATTACCATTACTTTTAAGTAAACGTCCTATAATTTGGTATGCTTTTTTATTCAACTAACGTCACTCCATGAGAGTTTTAGTCAATGGTGAAAGGTGAGAGAATTTGAACTTGAGATTTCTTTCAATATTAGGAAGAAAGGAATTACTAAATCAATAACTAATTGGTCGTATAATGCAATTAATAATATGAAATTTGACTTTAGACTTTCTTCTACAAAATGGAATTTATAATTAATCCGTATCATTAATTTGGTATGCAACATCACAATATAGACGTTTTGCATATAATATATGTATACACATTGTGAACTGTATCATTATTCACATTAGTTTTCTTATAAATTAATAATAATAATCAACGGTATACATTTTGAACTGTATAATTATTCTTTTGGTTAAAAAAAACTGTATAATTATTCACTTTAGTAATTTTTTTTTTGTGGAATACAAGCGATAGTCTAAACTACTAGAGTAAACCTCGTTGGCTTCACTGAATCAATAACTAATATAGTAATCACTGTTTATACACTCAGTGACCTGCTTTTCTTTTGATTAAAAAGAAAAAGAGCCTCCCTTTGTTCCGCTGTACGAGGGAAAGAAAATTACTTTGCGCTTTCATCACTTTTATTCTTCATTCTTTTTATTTTTAATATCTTTACTATATACAATTTCATCTTTGTGCTTTCTTCATGCCTCATTGTTATGTCTAATCTTCGGAGCTTGTTTTCACTTTTCATCATTGATTTTCTACTTTTGATTGACCAAATATTACTTTGTCATCGAATCATTCCCATTTTAATATTAAATATATTAAAATACCATACCAGAAACAATAGGAGCAAAAACATAAACAGTGCCGTGGCTCCATGATGGATTTTGAAAATATTTCCTGTGAAGTGAAATTATATGAAGTGCAGTTGCTTGTTTGCCATGAATGCAAATTTTCAGATTTGAACTTGGTCTTTGTATAACATTTCTGTTAACTCAAAATTTAATTGCTGCTTGCCATCTTACATATAGGGGTCAGGCAGAGACAGAGTTTAAGGTGGAAGTGGAAGCCATTGGTAAAGTAAAGCATAAGAACTTGGTGGGTCTAATTGGCTATTGTGCTGAAGGTGCTCAAAGGTAACTCTATTGTCATATCTTTTAGGTGAATTCAGATTAACCTGTTTCTTCCTCTAATTAACATGTCCATGGGGACTTCTACTGCTCTGCCAGGATGCTTGTATATGAATACATTGACAATGGCAATTTGGAGCAATGGTTGCATGGTGATGTTGGGCCTGTCAGCCCTCTGACCTGGGATATTCGAATGAAAATAGCTGTCGGGACAGCAAAAGGGTGAGATAATTCTGTATTCCTCTTGTTCATTTTGCTTGTATTTAGCAATTATATGTCTCAGTATGACAGGATCTGTAACATATTGCACTGCTTTTGTCATTCTCACAATCTCCTTACTTGGCTATGAAATTTTTTTATCCTTCATCACTATAAACCTATTCTTGTTTTTCTAACAGGCTGGCCTACTTGCATGAAGGGTTAGAACCCAAGGTGGTGCACCGTGATATAAAATCCAGCAACATTCTTCTGGATAGAAAATGGAACCCAAAAGTATCAGATTTTGGCCTGGCCAAGCTCTTAGCACCTGAGTCAAGCTATGTGACTACACGTGTAATGGGGACATTTGGGTTAGTTCTTTCTTGAATTCTGAAGATATTTCAATGATACATTACCTGGATGGTATCTCTACCATGTTGTAGGACTGATTCTTCACTGTAATTTTCTGTAGATATGTATCTCCAGAGTATGCAAGCACAGGCATGCTTAACGAGTGGAGTGATGTATATAGCTTTGGAATTCTACTCATGGAGATAATTACAGGAAGAAGCCCAATTGACTATTCCAGACCAGCTGGAGAGGTAAAGCCAAGTTTTCATTCTTTGTTTCCTAGAAGTGATGCAACAATGTCCTAACTGTTTCAGTTGGTGTATATCAGATGAACCTGGTTGATTGGTTTAAAGGAATGATCCAAAGTCGCCGTGGAGAGGAGGTTGTAGATCCTCTGATAGAAGTTCAGCCCTCTCCAAGAGCTATGAAGCGAGCATTGCTGGTTTGTCTCCGCTGTATAGATTTAGATGTCAACAAGCGACCAAAAATGGGGCAAATTGTTCATATGCTTGAGGCAGATGACTTCCCTTATCGTTCTGTAAGTCCTTTCTTATCATGTATGTTTCTGTCCCACTTAGAATTTTCTTGGTCTGGTCGATCACCAGTATTATGACTTTGCATAAATTTCGAGTCGTATATTAAAGAGTTGCCCTCTCCACAAATTTCTGCCTTTGCATGGTTTGATCTCAAAACCTGTCTTCTATTAAGGGGGAGAGGTAGCACTTGGTCTGATGATGGGACTGGTAGGATATAAATTTTTCAATAATTGTAGAGACTGGTGTTTTGTAGATGCATTGCAGCTGTGTTATTTCTTCAACATCATTTATATCATATTTTTTGGCAACCTACTTGCCAATGTGTTATTTCTTTAACATCAAGATCACATTAACATGTTCTTCATTTTCAGCTTCCTCATTTTTCTGTTTTATAAGCTGCAGGAAACCCGATCAGCCCGATAGAAAGATTGTTTCCCTTCCCGTGCAGCTGCATATGATAATGTTCAATATCCAATCCAAGCATGCCATGGATAGAAATGAAGGGAGATATGGAAGTGGAGATTATTATGTTTTGGCACAGGAGGTGGTTCCTGAGGCCATTCGACTTCTTATCATGATTCTCCATTAGTATATAGAAAAGATATTACAAGCCTTGAATGTGCATATAATATTTTCTATAATTTTTTTGCCATGATCTTATAGATTTTGTTGATATATTTGGATTCATACTTAGGAGCTTGTAAATATGTACTTATATCTTTTGATATGTAAGGTGAGGTCTGTTAAGAATATCCTCTTTTTTTTATAATCAGATTCCGATGCAATCAGAGAAAATTTTATAATCGAGTCCCAAATGGCGAAGCCTATGTCTGTATTTCATACCGTAGTTTAACAACTTATACATGCGACATAATTTTTTTTATGAAATAAAGAGAAATTATGCCAAATGAATCTTCTCTCAAGTACTTGCAAAATAAATAAATATACTAACTTGGAAGAAGGGTGAATCAAGAAAATTTGTACATGAACCCACCAATGGTGGTTGCCAAAGTACATATCAAATGGGCTTTGTACAATTTTTAACTGTTTGCTTCTTTTTCTGCATATCATCAATTCCAATCTTGTACAAAAGACTGAGTGATAGAATCAACAGACAAATGGAGAAGACATAACTAACCCACCAGAATAAAGCAGACTAAAATATCAAACTAAACGTAACCTATTGAAACTACACAATAACCAACAAATCAAATCAACAATAAACCCATAAAGGATATAATGCCGAAATGCCCCTTGAACTTGTACCTAATTATCAATTTACCCCCTGACTTTTTTTTTTAGCGAATTAAGGGCTCGAATTAAATTTTATTATCAATGTTCCCCCTGCCGTCTAAATCATTAACATTTCATCCAATAATCCATCAAATCATTAAAAAAAATATTTTAAAAAATATATAAAGAAAAATATATATTTTTGAAAAAATTAAAGAAAAAAAAGAAAAAAAAATCCTATGGACCCACCCACCCCACCCCCTGCGTCTTCTTCTCCAACCTATCCTCCCTTGACCTGCAACAAAATCCCACCATATTTTTTTTCTTGCCAAAGCAGTTTCTCAAGCTCATCTTTCTTTCTCTCTATCTCTCTCTCTCTTCCCCTCCCTTTCCCATTCGAGCTCCCCCCATCCCCCATCACAGACCCACCCCACAATGAACCCAGAACCCACAAACCCACCCCCCAAACGAACCCAGATTTTTTTCACCCACAGCCCCCCGCACACGAACCCATAACCACTGCAAACCCATTCGCGCGCCTTTCCCCTTTGATTTTTTCCCCACAGCCTTAAAGGTCCAGACCTCTTCACCTCACAAGTTCATTGCCCCTTCTCCCAAAATCTCAACCCTAAATCGCACAACTCATCAATGGATTCAAGATCTGAATAAAATGGGGCTGTTTGGAGGGTGGGGGCTGATGGGTTTGGTTGCATAAAAAGAGAGAGAGAGAGAGAGAGAGAGAGAGAGAGAGAGAGAGAGAGAGACAGAGAGACAGAGAGAGAGAGAGAGAGAGAGACAGAGAGAGAGAGAGAGAGAGAGAGAGAAAGGGCATAGAGATCGATAGAGAGGGCAGAGAGAGAGAGGGGCAGAGTCGCAGAGAGAGGGTGTTTGAAGAAAGGGTTTGGTGTTTGGTGTTTGGTGTTTGGTTGGAGAGAGGGAAGAAAAGGTTTGGTGTTTGGTGAGGAGAGAGTTGCAGAGAGAGAGGGAGTCGTAGGGAGAGAGGCAGAGAGGAAGAAGAAAGGATGGGTGGGTCCCAACCCTCTGTTTATTAAAATGATTTTTTTTTTCATTTTATATGTCATACTATTGTATTTTACAGTATTTAATTATTTTTAACATATGAAATGACCAATTTGCCCTCATATTTAACGGCAAATTGGATGAAATGTTCGAATTTTGACGGTGGGGGGAACATTGATAATAAAATTTAATTCGAGCCTGTAATTGGCTAAAAAAAAAGGTCAGGGGGTAAATTGAGAGTTATGTACAAGTTCAGGGGGCAATTCGGCAGTATACCCAACTCATAAATGAAAATAAGAATAAACCCGAGAAGATAGTAACAAATTTTAGCAACATAAATTTTTAATAACCTTCTCAAAATGAGGAATAAATTAAACATATAGGGTCTGATTTTAATTAGGCTAAACTTCAAGAGTGTAATCTTATAATTTAAATTCTCCAAATATAAAAAATTCTTTGAAAAAATATAAAATTATATACCTTTCCCCGATACCATACAAATAAATAATAAAAAATTGATGGTTAGGTGTTTTCATATCTGATATAAAATTTTGTTTAGTTTTCTCCAACATCTCATAATAAACAAATACTAAATGATACTAGTGTATCCATATAAAAAATAAAAAGTAGAGTAGTAATCAAATCTAGAAACAGAAAATATAACTTCTTTCAGTAGGTTTTTTTTTTCTTTTCAGATTTTGGAATTGGGATTTATTGAAAGAAATATGTATCGAGTTTCGTTACTATTTAACATGATTTCCTTTACTATTCATGCCTTTACCGTTACGTTGTTAAACATTATGAGCTATTCATGTTTTTATGGTTTACTCTTGTTAAACAACTTATATATGTTGCTGAGAAAATCCTTTTTGGATATAAATAATATGATCATGATTCATGATCCATGCCACGGGATAAATAAGTATTTTGTGACACTTGTAAAATTTAATCATAATAACTGTACAATAATATCACCTTTGTGAAAACAAACAACGCTAGCAAAATCTCACTTTATTCCAATATTACAAAATATTTTTGGATGAAGAATACTGTAAAATTTGATTTCAAGGACTGTTACAAAGATATCATCTTAACAAATGATTATAGTTGAGCCCAAATATATGAACTTTCCTTGATAGCCTAAAGAAGAAGAAAAAAGTGCAAATATATGAACTTTTCCTTTGCAACTAGGCTTGAGCATTTAAAGCCCTGTTTCGGACCCATTGGGGATGCCGTTTTGAAGTATGGGTTGCATATTTGGGAGCCTCACGGAGGTTGGAGAAATTATAGAATAGTACAGTATCACCATGTCAGCGGGTGATACTTCCACTCATATATTGACATGTGTCTTTTTAACCCTCCACTAATTAAATTATTTTCCAGCTAGACATTAGGTTTCAATTTTACCCTTTTGAATAAAATTAAAACAAAAAAAGAAAGAAGACCTTGGCTGCAGTCCTATACCCCATTGCTGCCGCCCCCTCCCCTTCTTTTCCTCCATCTCTCTCTCTCTCTCTCTCTCTCTCTCTCTAAATCACTTTATTTAATAGTTGGCGTTTATTGGATCATCTCTTGTCAAGGCCATGCGGGATTGAGAGCAAAGTTGGATAAAGAGAACTTGGATCTGGAGTTTTTGAGGGAGATGAAGACAACCTAGATGAGGAGATTGAAGGATTGGGGAAAGGAATAAAAATAGGGAGGGAGGGCGCTGCAGAGGGGGACTGTGAACTGGACGGAGTTGGGAGGGGCGACGCGGCTGAGGGGGCTGCGAACTGGACAGAGGTGGGAGGCTCTGTGACACAGTTTTTTTTCTCTTTTAATTTTTATGAAGGGTAAAATTGGAACCCAATGTCTAGCTGAAAAAAAAGTATAAATTTTCTTTTAAAAAATACACGTGGCAAATTCTAAATGGAAGTATCACCCGCTGACGTGGCGATACCGTACCATTCTATAATTTCTCCGGAGATTGAGCTCGTCACTTTTAGGCCATCCCAATGATTGGGGCTCTAAAAACAACACTCTCACAACAAGAGGACTCTATATACGGAGTTCTATATTCAATATAATTTTATATACGTGTTAATATTTTTTGAAAAAAGCTATTTTGCTTTAATGTATATTATGATATGTCAGTTTTTGTGTGTGAACATTTCGACAAAATCAAAAATCAAAATTTGGATAAGATTTGAAAATCTTATCTATTTAAAAAAATAAAAACTTGATTGTTACTTTGAAAAGAGAGAGAGAGAGAGAGAGAGAGAGAGAGAGAGAGATTATGAGTGAATTTTGGAAGAGAGAGATCGCAAGAAGATGATTATGAGGTTGTTGAGAAAGGTTTTTGAAAGAAGAAGCCCCCATTTTTCATTTAAGTTTGTCACACTTGGTGTTATATCAATTTGTTAAGTAAGCTTTAATGCTGACTCAATTCTGGGCATCATGCTATGAGTCTTACATACTGATGATCTCAAAACCCGTCTTCTATTAAGGGATGGACTGGTAGTATATCACTTGAAATGTTTTGTAGACATATTAATGGTATCACTTAAATTTTTTCAATAATTATACAGACTGGTGTTTTGTAGTGCATTATAGATCCCTCATTTACATCATATTCTCAAGATCACATTAACATGTTCTTGACTTCCCGCTTCCTCATTTTTCTATTTTATGAGCGGCAGGAAACTCGATCAGCTCGGCAGAAAGATCGTTTCCCTTCCCGTGCAGCTGCATCCAATAATGTTCAATATCCAGTCCAAGAATGCCATAGATAAAAACGAAGGGAGAGAGGGAGGTGGAGATTACTATGTTATAGATTTTGTTGATATATTTAGGTCCATACTTATAGAGGAGCTTGTAAATATGTACTCATGTACTTTTATATGTAAGGTCAGGTCTGTTAAGAATATATCCATTTTTTTTATCAGTTTCCGCTGAGATCAGAGAAAATTTTATAATCGACCGTGAAAATTAATGGATCCTAAACTTGAATAGATCAGAAGATTTAGATCTGGAGCCTTTGGGACTAAATTCAATTATAAATCATTTATTTCAAGTGCTTTGTGGTAGAAAGAGGTTTGAAAGACATCCATATCAATGAGCATAATTACACATTTACGTACTCTTTAAATGTTCAGATGGTTCATAAGAAACCACGAATTAATTTAGCTGAAAACAAAAGTTGCATTTGTTCATTCATATGTATGTAGATTCACTTGAATTTGTAGGACAAATAATATCCATCAAATCTACAAGAGTCAAATCCAAGATCCTATCAGACATTCCATTAAACAGCCAACAACAAAAGAGAGACAGAAGAAATTAAAGAGGAAAAAGAAAAGGAGAGTTAGGAAAGGAAGGAAGGGGAAATTGTAGGTGATTCGAGATTGAAGGCTAGATGGTGAGGTTAATGGGTTGGAGCATATGAATATATAATGTGGACATCAAACCTTCACAGCAAAAACAAATCATAGAAATAATAAATTCTAGCAATTTATAAACATGCTACCTCCAGTAGAGGGCCAAATTGCCAATCAAACTATCTGGAAATCAAAACTTGAAACATGAATGAATTTCCTTTGTTTAAAAAGAAGAAAAAATAAACATAGTTTGACAACCAAAAAAAAACATATAAGAATTTAGCAAATATTCCGGGAGCATTCGATATCATCATATTCCACCGAAACCCAACACCATAAAAGCAAGCTCCAACTATACAACTCATGACATCAAATTCGATAGCTCATGGCTTTTCAATTTGAAGAAACAATCTGGGTTGTGCCTCAAATCTGAAACCTTTCTCAGATGTCTAATTGAAGCAATGATATTTTTCAATTAGGAAAGATTCACAGCTCTAAACCGGTCTAATATTTGAAGCAATGGTCTGGGTTGTTTGCCTCTCTTCCTCTGTCAAATCATTAGAAGATTTCAATTTTTAATGAGAAGAGAGCAGTAAGCTTGTGTAATAGTCGAAGCGTACAGGTCTGACGTCTGAGAAGTAGTTGAAGGATAGACAATGTAAATTAAGAAAATTAATGAGGATATTATGGGCATTTCGGAAAACTTCATTAAACCTCCACCGGCTCCTTATTCGCTTTCCGTGAAAGCGGAAATTGAAATCAACCCTTGAGCTGCTTCGTCAAATCGCGTTGGGTGGGAACGGTTTCCTAAGAAAATCAAATTTCTCGACTTTTACCAAACGGGATGGAAAGATAAAAATTTGCAAATAAGTGATTTTGGCACTGGAAAACGCAATGCCAAACAGGCATTTAGTGCGATTTTAACGAAAAAATTATCTGATTCAGTGCGGTCCAGTTTGCCCATAAGCCGGTTAAGTTTTCTATTTTTTCGGTTTTGGACCGGAATTTTTTTTTAATAGAACCCAATTAAAATATTATTTTTTGGACTTAAAAATTCACAAATTGCCTAATTTCATGCAAAAGGAGGTAATTGGGCCTAGGAAAGATAGGTTATTTAGAGTTAGGCTTGGGGAAAGTGTAGGGTCGGTCTGCATGAGTTTTCTGCTCTCTCTCTCTTTTTTTTTTTTTTCTTTTTTTTTTTTTTTCTTTTCCAACTATCCTTACATTAATGAACCTATTAGCTTACACAATAAAAACAAAGCGGATCCGGATCCTCTACTCTAATTTTCTCTGACATGATTTGCTTTACTTTTGTTCTCCATATGCTACCTCATTAAAATTTAATCTAACAGTGTGTTTGGATGAGGAAATTTAAAAATACAAAGGATTTCATAAATGACGGAATTTAAAAGGATGGAAATTAATGTTCTAGAATTTGTAAAGTTTCTTGTTTGGGTGATGGATTTAAAGCACGGAATTTAACCTTCATTTGTAAAGTTATCTTTTTAAAAACTCAATTTCTCTTGGGATTTTAGAAATGACGACTTTTAGATGGAATTTAAAGTTGGGATTTATGATCTCCAAATTCCATGTTTTTTCCCAAGCGGAATTTCTAAATTTATATATATTTTTTTTCCAAACACGGGAATTGGTTCACGTCAATTTAGAAATTTCGACTTTTGTCAAAATCCCAAGTTCATTTCCCTCATCCAAACGCACCGAAGGGACTTAAAAATTGACACATCATCCTTCAAACAAAAGCCCAATTTACTCCCAATTATAAAAAAAATATAATAATAATAATAAAACCCCTAATCCAACTAACGGCAAAGTTAACATCACGTCCTCTTTCTTCTCTTCCTTCTTCCTATCTCACGTCTTTTTTTTTACTTAATCCCTGTCTCACTTCGTGTTCTTATGTTTTTTTCCTTCTTCATGTCTCTGCCTCTCTGCCATGATCTGCTTTACTTTTGTTCTCCATACGCCACCTCATTAAAATTTAATATGAGGGACTTAAAAATTGACACATCATCCTTCAAACAAAAGCCCAATTTACTCCCAATTATAAAAAAAATAAAAAAATAAAACCCCTAATCCAACTAACGGCAAAGTTAACATCACGTCCTCTTTCTTCTCTTCCTTCTTCCTATCTCACATCTTTTTTTTTACTCAATCCCTGTCTCACTTCCTGTTCTTATGTTTTTTTCCTTCTTCATGTCTCTGCCCCAAAATCTTATCTCTCACAACAAGCTTTCATTTCTCCAAAACCTTTGCAATCACAATCCCTTCTTTTTCCCCTATCAAAAGGAAAATCACGTTTTAAGAGAGTGTGTTTTTGTACATTTGTATTACTATTATTGTAGGTGGTGGGATTTTTGTGTTTCTGGGCTTTATGGCGAAGTGGCAGCCTTCTCCGAATTCCAGCGGCCAAATTTGTGATGAGGCTTCCAAATCTAATGCCTTTTGTAATTTTTCACATAGTTGATACACTTATTTATTTTTAACCGTAAAAATCCAATATGTTTAGAAAGCTTCCAGAGAAACAAGAAAAAGAAGAATAAATTCTTGTTTTTCATTTCTGGGTAAAGCCAAGAAGTTCAATATTTGATAATTGTTAATACGTTTTGTGACGTTGGTGAGAGATGAGATTTTGAGGCATAGTCAAGAAGAAGGGGAAAAAAAAAGGACAGGATGTGGAGGGTGTGAGACAGGAAGAAGAAGAAAAAAAAACAGTTCGTTAACTTTGCCGTTAGTTGGATTAGGGTTTTTTTTTCTTTTTTAAGTAGGAGTAAATTGAGTTTTTGTTTGAAGGATGATGTGTCAATTTTTAAGTCCTTTAGATTAAATTTTAATGAGGTGGCATATGAAGAACAAAAGTAAAGCAGATCATGACAGAGAAAATTAGAACAGAGGATCCGGATCCAAAGAAAGCCTCTTTAGATTATCAATATTCTAAAAACCTGTTTCAATTTGGTGCATACTTTGGGAGGAGTAAACTTTTCAAATCATAAATCTCATTCATTTTGCATAAAATTTGTTTCATTTTACTACAACACAATCTTATACGAGGAAGAACAAGATTTAAGAGAGAAACATGCAACAATTGGGATATCAATATATTATTCTTGATTTCATACAACATAATTAGATAAAAATATTGAAGGTTGGCAGTGTTATCTATTAACCTTCTGCTGCATCTCGGTCATAATTGACGTATATGAGTTGATGAACTACTGACAAGATGAATAAAAGAATTCCTTGGAAAAAAGGATTAGAGATGTTGCTTCTCCGGCAAAATAACTAGAAAAAGACTAGAATTAGAGCAAATAGCAAACATTCATATAAAATTTTGTTTAGCTTTCTCCAACATCTCATAATAAACATTCATGTTTTTATGGTTTGCTCTGGTAAAACAACTTATGCTTACACCATCATCAACCGAGCATGTCTAGCACCAAAGCGACTAGCACCAAGGCAGACACGCCTTCTTCCCTGCAGAAGGAAGACACCTTTCCAAGGTAACCAACACCTGCCGAAGCTCCTAACTGCCGAACCTAATCTCCGAGACACATGTCGGCACCACAACAACTTGCACAAAGTCCCATATCGAAATTTTGTGCAAGCCTTCCATTTTCACCTCCCTATAAATAGGGAACAGTACCCAAGACGAAAATGGTAACTAATTTCTTACCTTTACAGTTACTCTGCCAAAATTATCATTCTTAGTTGACTTAAGCATCGGAGAGCCTTCGACCGGCACCACACCGGTATCCGAAGCTTAACGACTGCTTCTTCCACTTTGTTTTCTACAGGGTACCCAGCTACCGAAGGTCCTAGCCATTTTCCCTGCTGAAGACGATCCCCTTCTCTCTAAATTGACCTCCCAAAAAAAGCAGCAAAATCTTTTTATTCCAATATTAATTTCAATTTACAAAATGTTTTTGGGCGAAGGAGTGAAGTAGAATTCGACTTCAAGGGCTGTTACAAAGATATAATATTGACAAATGATTTCGACTAGTACTTACATTCCATGGAACTTCAAAAATCATATAAATATAATTGTTTGACTAAACAAGCTAAGTCTTCAAAGAGGCCTTGGTATGCTTTGACCTTGAGATGGGGTAGTCTCCCCTCCCCTTAATCGTTTTTGAATTGTACAGTTGTTTTAATTATACGGTTGTTACATTGTACATAGGCTTGAGAGAGTGAAATGAGAGTGAAATAACAACTTAGGTCACAAATTCTATAGTGACGGTGTCATATATGGACTATGGATGTGGCTAATATGAAGGTCACATATATGGTCTATATAATAGCTTGAGTCATCCATTGTGGGCTTCCTTGTGAGCTTCAGTGAGGCCCAAACCATGGTACCAACACTAATTAATGTTCCTTCATACAAGTTACAACTTGCAATAATATTTTGGGGCTACTTTCATTCATACTATTTTGTTTTGTACAAAGAAAAATATTAACCAAATCTCGGTTCCATCCAGACACAAGCAAAATAAGTTATTAGAAAAATAAAAATAAAAATAAAAAGGCCAAAGCTAATTCGACAAATAACATATAGGCCAACTAGAACAAAATACAAGAACAAATAGTTAATGTGGATATTTCTTCGCATTCTGCATGTGCTTTACATTCTCCGATGTCCCCGCACTAATGGACATTTCTTCACATTTCTCAAATGCGGGGACGTCTAATTACTGGTGGAGGCCAGCGTGATTGCCGAACTTGACAACCAATTCACTGAAGTCAATTAAGACAGATAATAAGTTGAAGAGTTTTAAATAGAGAATTCACGAACTATACTATGAAGTTTCCTAGTAAAGTTGAGGAACATGGCTAGCTAGCCCTCCTAAGGTCTTCCCTTGTAGACTAGCTATATATATATATATATATATATATATATATATATATATATATATATATATATTGTTTTGTTTATGCATGAATTTTCCCATCTCTTTGTGTCCACCTTCAGTTCCCTCTCTGTCGAAGCACTCATTTTGCAAAATATTAAACTGATGATCAGGTATTCTGAAGCACATATCCGCCCGCATTTTACACATACTAGAATCTAGATTAAAATTATATATAATATATATTTTTTTATTGTATAATTAATTAAGTTTTCGATTATCTATATTGCAGGAGGAGCTATTAATGGTTCAACAATTATGGAGATATCCCAAGAGACAGCTGTGAAGTTAGTTTCTTCTACTCTTCTAATTATATTATTTCTTAATTTCTCATCTCTTTTTTTTTAAAAAAAAATTTAAAGAAATAAAATTGTATTGAAACAATCTGATCCCATGTTCTTGTTATTTCAATCTGATCCTATTTTAGATGCCAATATTATATATGATCTGATTGTCTTCTTATTCAATGCCTCTCTTGAAGTTTCTTCTTTCTTTTTTGGTTGGATAAAAAAAAGTTCCATAGTAAAGGCCCAATTTCTCTTGCCTATGGAAAGGCTCTCTCACACTAGACAAATTACTGCCTTAATCTTGTTGATCCAATATGGTTGTACACGTGTTATAACATGTCGTTTAGTTTTCCTTTTTGATCCAATTTTGAGTATCAACATTTGTTTGTTATATCTTTTTCAGCATTGTAGAATATACTGCACCAGGAGAATTGTCACTACGAAGGTAATAAAAACGAAAGAACGCATGGATCCATAATGAGCCTTATATCATAGAAAATTTAATTAGGGTATATTTGTAGTACTTGATTTTGATATGTTGTTTACAATGTGTTTTCAGTTGGGCAATCGATGAATCTGCCACTGTAAATGAAGGTCATAGTTCAAGTAGAGAATGGCCAAAAATAGTAAAGAGCAATTTTTATCGAGGTCGGCCATTTCTTCCAAAGTGGAAGAGGGCATTTTTAGCATCATGTGTATTTGGGGTCTTAATAGATCCTGTATTCTTTTATATTCCTATCATCAACAAGGATACGAAATGCATCGGGTTGGACAAAAGTTTGAAAGGAGCTGTTATTTCACTACGATCGACAACGGATCTATTTTATGTAGTGACCATTGTTATTCAAATTTATATCGAACCTAAAGTTCCAACATTTAGGGTCATGGGGAGATCATATCTCCATACCATAGTTTTGACAAAAGGAACCATATTAGTTGAAGATGCTTTGGCAATGGCTAACAGGATTTGGAGGATTTCATCACGCATCGTAATTGACTTTTTAGCTGTTCTTCCCATTCCACAGGTATGAGTAAATTGTTTTACGACCAATCTTTGTTTTTCAACTAAATTTTTTGTATTTGAAATTCGGATATGTGAATATAAGGTAAATTAACTGTTGGCTTAATCCATTGTAGGCAGTGATCCTTATTTTCATGGACTCTAGTTCTTTGAATACGTGGAAGTTTTTGGCTTTTCTTGCTCTGTTGCAATATGTACCACGGGTTCTTCGCATCTACATATTATGTACAAAACTCAACAAGACTCCTGCTAGAGAGACTGAGATCTGGATTTTATTTAAAGGTGCATTCAGTTTCTTTTTGTACATCCTTGCTAGTCATGTAAGTCTCAATCTTCCTATATTAATTTATCTCAAGTGATGCTCCATTTAGTTACCAAGTTTTGATTGGATTTCTTGGCTGGAAACCAAGTGCTCAAATTAATCAACCCTGTCAGCCATTTATGAACAAGAAACATGATTTTCATATGACTTTTTCTCAAAAGTTCGATTACTAATTTACTTCTTGATGTTTTTAGGTATTTGGAGCTTTTTGGTATTTTTTAGCTATCCAGCGGGAGACGGCTTGCTGGCAAAATGCTTGTCGAAACAACAATGGATGTGAACCTACTACCTTTTACTGCAATGGTGGTACAAGCAGAAACGTCACATTTCTGGACGACTTATGCTCTATAAATCCACACAATGCTAATGCAACATCCTTCGATTTTGGTATGTTTGTTGAGGCTGTTCAATCTGGTGTGTTGGAGTCAACAAATTTACCGAAAAAATTCTTTCATTGTTTCTGGTGGGGCTTGCGAAATCTAAGGTTTGAACATAATTTTGCATCCTTGGCTATTTAAATTATTTTTTAAAAGGAACAAATTTACATTGAATTTAAGTGCTAATTAAGATATTATATTTTATATATTTCCTCTGTTTCGATTCTGCAGTTCTCTCGGGCAAAACCTCCAGACGAGTAACTATACATGGGAAAACATCTTTGCCATTTTTATTTCTCTAAGTGGCTTGCTCCTGGTTCTACTATACCTCACTACAAATTTGAAGGTTGGTGCTAAGTCTACATATAATTTTATCTCCCCTTTTAAGCTTAAAGCTCCTCAACATGAAAACCCATCTCCTATTGTATTTCACGGCCATAAAGCTTGATTATGCATTCCTTTCTTGGATGATACAAAATAATTAACTCTTCGTTTCCAAAAACAGAATTTTTAATTTTTTTTTTTTTTTAGTACAAGCGATAGTCAAAACTACAGGGGAGGGGAGGAGGATTTTTCACACACAAACAACTAAGATGCAACGGGGGTTCGAAAGACCTCTAATATGCAAATCAAGACTCTCTTCAACTGGACTAGACCCTGTTGACCAGAACTTCTAAATTAAAACATTCATTACATAATGTCTTTTCGATAAATAAAAAAAAGTACATAATGCCTCTCTCAATTAACTTAGTATTGGAGTTTTGTTGTAAGGATCTCAATCTTGGAGTACTCAAACAATTATTTTGGCTTAATAAAGCTAGATGGTGATATTTTATAAAAAAAAATTAAAAAAATTACATAGAGAATAGATGTCGTTTGACAAAATGGCATTGGCAAAGCTAGATGGTGTTGACATGGAAATTAAGGTTAAAAGAACTCATGATTGTCGTATAACAGATATGTATGGAGTTGGCAACTAGAACATCAGCCAAGATGAGAATTATACGGCAGCTGAAAATGAAAGATCTAGAGGTACAATTATGGTTATCTGAAAATGACATCCCTAAGAATATGAAGGCGCCGATCATGCAAAAGGTGCACAAACAACTTGAACAAAACAAAGATGTTCATGTGGAGAATATCCTCTCTATTCTTCCCTTGGAACAAAAGAGATTTATTAAGCGACATCTCTGCTGGCCTACAATGAAGAAAGTAAGTTCCCCTCATCTCCAAAGCGTTCAATTTTTTGTTATTTTAATTAGTAAAGGGAGTATTGGAATTCCAAAATAGTCGTCTCCTTTCTTATTAATTTTATAATTCGTAGTTTAGTTTTTCTTCATTTAACATGTTTGTACCGTTAAAGTTTTTTAATTAACATCTAAAATTAGGTGCCAATGCTTCGAGTTATGGACGATCAAGTGTTGAAAGAAATCTTTGACAATCTCAAGCCAATGAGCTATACAGAAGACAACTATATAATTGGAGAGGGTGAACCACTTGTTAAAATGTTCTTCATCACTCGAGGCATTTTGTTGACCTACACAACTAACAATGGTGCTAGAACAAGTAGTGGAGGTTCTTCAACCACCAAGTGTCTTGCCAAAGGTGATTTCTATGGAGAAGAACTTCTAACCTGGGCATCAACATTCTCCCCGCTTTCAGACTTACCCATCTCCACAAGATTTGTGAAGTCCCTCACAAAAGTGGAAGCATTTGCACTCATGGCCAATGACTTGAACATTATAGCGTCTAAATTCTGGAGGCATTTTAGCACGGATGGTCGGATGCCGGTACATCTCTCTGCAAATCTTATTCAAACCAACTGGCGCCACCGCGATACAAGGAGGGCTATGAACCGAACCCTCTCAGCTCCCGCAAGGAGGGCAACCCAAACCCTCTCATCTCCAATTGATGACTATTATGACTCATCTGGTCCCCTTGAAGGACGGTAGAAAGACATCATTTGGTTCCTTACATGTATCAAGTCATTTTTACTTAAACTACACTAATGTATATAGAGGGGGTTTGAACTCGAGTGCAACAACATATGCAAATTTGTATTACTTAATTGATGTATTTTTTTATGAGTTATATATTTCAATCAATATTAATATTATTTTTTTATACGGAAATTAGAGAGTATGAACTCATGACCTCAAATGTAGAGATAAATTGTAACCTTTTTACTGTACATTATGTTATTGGATGCCATTTACATATAGTTTTATTCTAATCAATGGTCATGATTGGGCAATATATAATTTGTGATACTAGTCTTCTGTGCTAGTAACGCCACAGTAAAATCAAACTATTAAAAATTTATAAATAAATAAAATGAGAATGAGACCAGAGAAATTTGAAGGGTCCCACCTTACACCGTCCCTAAGAAATTTGTTGTTTTTGTCTGATGATATCCCACAAATTAAAAATAATCATTTGAGTTAGCACAAGTTAATTACTTTCAGGCAAGGTGTTTAACAACGCATGTACAGCCTAGATTCGCTCTCTGTCCTCCACGTGTCCCAACATCTCCTATGGCCAAACCCCAAAAACCTCGCGTGAAGACTAAGATTAACACCCGCCAAATCAAAATTCCTCTTTCACTTTTCGGTGTCGAAAAAATAATCCCAAATATTGGCGAGCTATTTCACAAACTAATTGCAATTGCTACAGGTATGCCTTATTAAAAGCCTTTTTAGCACTTGGAAATTGGGTAGATAATCAGTCTTTTTCAACTAACAAAATGACGTATTTACTAGATAATCATAAAAATTCAAAAAAAAAATCATACGAATTCCTTGTGACATTTACTTCATATTTTAAGCTTTAAATCAATTTTGATGTCAAAACAAATAAATAATCGGATAGATGCGTGGCGGTGGTACGATGGTCAGGTGCAAGGTTTTTAGCTTGCCTTTTGGTTTGGCAGAGATGACAACGTTGAAAGATTATATTACATCATCTGTTTCAATGCTCACAACTCTCTCAGCATATTTCCTTGCCTTAAAAGTTGGAAGTTTTTCCATTTCAATGCGATTTCCTTCCCTTTTGTAGAATCTAAAGTTCTGATAATATTTTGGTTCTGCAGTGGACTTTTGCATAGCCTGCATTCTTTTGTACAAATTTTCTTATTCAATTTCTCAAATTTGAATAAGTATTGAAGCCCTAATGAAATCTTTGTGGTGCTTTTATGAATCATCACAAAATAGTTACTCGCACACCCAATACCCATTTCGCCAAAATTAATGTCTTTGCATGAGATATATTCAGAATACCATATTTTTAAATGTTCAAATAAAGAAAAGGAAGAGGACTGTACCAGATTTCTTAACCAGAGCAAGGAAGGAAGGAGATAACCTCAGCAAGAGACAAGAACCAGAGAAAATAAAGAGAAGAGCTCACTTGTGTTAATCATCAAACAAACACATAATAACATAGCCGAGTTGTTCAATCCATTCTATGCTTTTCTATAGCCCATAAATCAGAAATATTGGTACAAAGAGTAGACAACAAGCAGAGACATGGAATTTTAAAAATTAAAAAAAAAACCGCAAGATCATATCCCCACAAACAAACACATACAACCCCAAATTTTCCACATACCCGCACACCCAAAACTTTCCCGAAGGGAAAGCTAAATCCAGATTGGTACTTGGTAGCCAGTCATGATAGTTTTCACGAAAAAATTTCAGAAGAGGAGAAGAGTGATGCTTTATATAGAAATTAAAGCAAGGAAGCCAGTCTATTGATCCGTCTCTGGATATGGGTAGATGGAAAAATAGATGAGAAAAGAGGGATGTAGTTCATGGAGATTGAAAAGTCATCTGGAAAGGTAAAGTTGATTGCTTTAAGTTTTTTAATATAATTTTGGGGCTAAAATATCAACGTTCAAGGGCAGAGACAACAATGCGGGAAAAAATGGCGCCCGCGCAGAAACATTTTCCGAAAAAGTTTTGGAGCAGAGAGGAGAGAGAACAAATTGAGGGTCAGATTCTAGTACAACAGAGTACAACAGATTCACTTAGAATTGCTTTTTATGAGCCATTAGATTAAATCCAACGGTGTTCTCACATAAAGATTCTCCAAAAAAGTCCCCACTAAAGAATAGCCCTATATATTTTGTTTTGTTTATGCATAAATTTTCCCTTGTAGCCAGGGCCACTGGGGCCTGGGCCCGGGGCCCATAATTAAAAGGGGCACCCAAAAAAAAAAATTCAAGTTAAGCCATATATACGTATAGAACAAAACAAATAAAAAACTAAAAGTCCACAAAAGAAAATAAAAAATAACTAGGCGTGCATATTTGTTTAATCCTCCCTTCTCAAAAGCTCGTGCTAACACATATATCCTAGCAAATATGTTGTTTTTAAATCCTAGCCCCGAAAATAAAAAATAAAAAACAAAACCAGACCATACTAGGTTTTAGATTCTTCTTGTCTCAATTTTCTTATATACCTACCTAATCCCTCACTCAGAGAGTCACATCGCAGCCTCTCTCTTTATCTATCCTTTCCTCTACATGGCAGACAAGACGAAGCAAATAGAGCTGTAAGTCCTTTCTCTTTGTCTATTTATTCTCTAAGTTTCATGACATTTTTCCTCAAATTATTATCATCAAACAATAACAAATGGGAAGGCTCATGTTGTAAAACAATGAATGCTATAATTTTAATAAAATTTATTAGTTGATAAAAAATTATAATTTTAGTTATTATTTATAGAACACACTTTAGATTTTTGCCCTGAGCCTCAGATATTCAGACGCACATATCCGCCCACGTTTTACACAGACTAGAATCTAGATTAAAATTATATATAATATATATGTATTTTTTTTATTGTATAATTAATTAAGTTTTCGATTCTCTATATTGCAGGAGGGGCTATTAATGCTTCAACAATTATGGAGATATCCCAAGAGACAGCTGTGAAGTTAGTTTCTTCTACTCTGCTAATTATATTATTTCTTAATTTCTCATCTTTTTTTTCAATTTAAAGAAATAAAATTGTATTTCTTACTTTTGCCATTAGTTTCATCCTTTTGATAATATTTCCGTCATGTTCTCCGTTAATACATGATGTGGCGGTCAATGAACTTGGAATTGATGACGTGACTTTGATCCACTGAATTTGTGTCATGTTGACCAATAATGAAATAAATAATAAAAAAAATTTACCAAAAAAAATAAAATAAAATAATTTAAAAACAAACATTTTTAAATATAAGTAAGTAAATAAATAAATAAACTTAAAAATAAAAAACCATTATCTAGCTGCCTCCACCTTCTTCTCCTCCATGCACACCACCATCTCCTCACCGTCTCTCTCTCTTCGGATGAACCCAGGCGCAACCCCATCTCCAGATACAACCCCAAACAACCAAATCGCACAGCGAGGAAAGCCCACCCCCAGCCCCTCCTCTATCTCTATTCCCTTTCTCTCTCTTCCTCGACCCCAGAACCCCTGCCCACCCACCCTGTGTCGTTAGTTGCAGAGAGAGGAGAGAGAGTTTTCAAAATTTTATTTTTAATTTTTAATTGTTAATTGATTCTTTTAATTTATTTTATCTATTTGATTTGATTTTATCATTTGATGTGGCTATTATATATGATCTGATTGTCTTCTTATTCAATGACTCTCTTGAAGTTTCTTCTTTCTTTTTGGGTTGGATTAAAAAAAAGGGCTCATAATAAAGGCCCAATTTCACACTAGACAAGGCAGATACCAGTTCTTTTCTTTGTACTAATTACTGCCTTAATCTTGTTGATCCAATATGGGTGTACACCGTACAAGTGTTATAATGAGTGGACTATATCGTTTATTTTTCCCCCTTTTTGATCCAATTTTGTGCATCAACATTTGTTTGTTATATCTTTTTCAGCATTGTAGAACATACTGCACCAAGAGAATTGCAACTACTAAGGTAATAAAAACGAACGAACACATGGATCCATGGTTTTATTTATCTATATTTGTAGTACCTGATTTTGATATGTTGTCTATGATGTGTTTTTTATCTTCGGTTTCCCAAGGTATCCCCAAACATTGCCCAGGCCTAATCCTTCGAAGTACTGTCATGCGCATATGCGGAGATCTCTCATAAGAAATTTTTTTGCATCCATAAGGGCTCGAATCCGAGACCACTTGCTTAAGCGACCAAAGCCCCTTCCACGTAGAAAATTGCCAAAAATAGTAAAGAGGGCATTTTTGGCATCATGTGTATTTGGGGTCTTAATAGATCCTTTATTCTTTTATATTCCTATCGTCAATAAGAAAACCAAGTGCATCGGGTTGGACAACAGTTTGAAGGGAGCGGCTATTTCACTACGATCGACAATGGATCTATTTTATGTAGTGAACATTGTTATTCAAATTTTTATCGAACCTAAAGTTCCAACATTTAGGGTCATGGGGAGATCATATCTCCATACCATAGTTTTGACAAAAGGAGCCATATTAGTTGAAGATGCTTTGGCAATGGCTAACAGGATTTTGAGGATCTCATCACACATCTTAATTGACTTTTTAGCTGTTCTTCCCATTCCACAGGTATGAGTAAATTGGTTTACCAATCTTTCTTTTAAAACTAAATTTTTTGTATTTGAAATTCGGATATGTGAATATAAGGTAAATTAACTATTGGCTTAATCCATTGTACTGTGTCCAGGTAGTGATCCTTATTTTCATGGACTCTAGTTCTTTGAATACGATGAAGTTTTTGTCTTTTCTTGCTCTGTTGCAATATGTACCACGAGTTCTTCGCATCTACTTATTGTGTACAAAACTCAACAAGACTCCTACTAGAGAGACTGAAATATGGATTTTATTTAAAGGCGCATTCAGTTTCTTTTTGTACGTCCTTACTAGTCATGTAAGTTTCAATCTTCATATATTAATTTATCTCAAGTGATGCTCCATTTAGTTTCCAAGTTTTGGTTGGATTTCTTGGCTGGAAACCAACTTCTCAAATTAATCAACCTTGTCACCAATTTATGAACAAAATAAACATCATTTAATTTCCTATGAATTATATATACTTTCTAGAAACTTTTCTCAAAAGTTCGTTCGCTAACTTATTAACTTGTTGATGTTCTTAGGTATTTGGAGCTTTCTGGTACTTTTTAGCTATCCAGCGGGAGACGGCTTGCTGGCAAAATGCTTGTCGAAATAACAATGGATGTGAACCTACTACCTTCTACTGTAATGGTCGTACAATCAGAAACATCACATTTCTGGACGACTTATGCTCTATAAATCCACACAATACTAATGCAACACCCTTCGATTTTGGCATGTTTGTTGAGGCTGTTCAGTCTGGTGTGTTGGAGTCAACAAATTTACCGAAAAAATTCTTTCATTGTTTCTGGTGGGGCTTGCGAAATCTAAGGTTTGAACATAATTTTGCATTATTGTATTTTTTTAGAAGGAACAAATTTACAATTGTCTAAATTTAAAATATGTGGTCTTCCTAACGTTACTCTTTTACGTTGCCTAACATCACACACACATATGTATAAATGGTATTTTATAGACGAGAGGTCCTAGAATATTTTATTACTTGCAGCACATTGAGTTTTATTACTTGCAATACATTGAATATATTTCCTCTGTTTCGATTCTGCAGTTCTCTAGGGCAAAACCTCGAGACGAGTAACTATACATGGGAAAATATCTTTGCCATTTTTATTTCTCTAAGTGGCTTGCTCCTGGTTCTACTATACCTCACTACAAATTTGAAGGTTGGTGACAGAACTTCTAAATTAAACATAATGTATCTCTTAATTAACTTAGGGCTCATATGGGAGTGGTTCTGGATAAGCAAATAATCACTTTAAGTGGTTTTTAAGTGATTTTATGGAGAAGTACATGAGATATGCTTATCCCCTAAAGTGATTCTAGGAGGGCCAAAATTACTCCCAAACGGTCTTTTGGAGTTTTGTTTTAAGGATCTCAATCTTGAAGTTCATCAAACAATTATTTTGGCTTAATAAAGCTAGATGGTGATATTTTTTTATAAAAAAGAAAATAAAAAAATTACTTAGAGACTAGATGTCGTTTGACATAATGGTCATTGGCCAAGCTAGATGGTGTTGACATGGAAATTAGGGTTAAAAGAACTCATGATTGTCGTGTAACAGATATGTATGCAGTTGGTAACTAGAACATCAGCCAAGATGAGAATTATACAGCAGCTGAAAATGAAAGATCTAGAGGTACAACTCTGGTTATCTGAAAATGACATCCCTAAGAATATGAAGGCGACGATCATGCAAAAGGTGCACAAACAACTTGAACAAAACAAAGATGTTCATGTGGAGAATATCCTCTCTATTCTTCCCTTGGAACAAAAGAGATTTATTAAGCGACATCTCTGCTGGCCAACAATGAAGAAAGTAAGTTCCCCTCATCTCCAAAGCGTTTAATTATTCGTTATTCTAATTAGTAAAGGGAGATGTTACTGGAATTGTAAAATAGTCGTCTCTTTTCTTATTAATTTTATAATTCGTAATTTAATTTTTGGAATTGTAAAATAGTCGTCTCTTTTCTTATTAATTTTATAATTCATAATTTAGTTTTTCTTCGTTTAACATGTCGTACCGTTTAAGTTTCTTAATTAACATCTAAAATTAGGTGCCAATGCTTCGAGTTATGGACGATCAAGTGTTGAAAGAAATCTTTGACTATCTTAAGCCAGTGAGCTATACAGAAGACAACCATATAATTGTTGAGGGTGAACCACTTGTTAAAATGCTCTTCATCACTCAAGGCATTTTGTTGACCTACACAACTAACAATGGTGCTGGAAAAAGTAGTGGAGGTTCTTCAACCACCAAGTGTCTTGGCAAAGGTGATTTCTATGGAGAAGAACTTCTAACCTGGGCATCAACATTCTCCCCGCTTTCAGACTTACCCATCTCCACAAGATTTGTGAAGTCCCTCACAAAAGTGGAAGCATTTGCACTCACGGCCAATGACTTGAAGATTATAGCGTCTAAATTCCAGTGGCATTTTAAAACGGATGTTGGGATGACAGTAGAATTCTGTGTAAATGTTATACAAGCCAGCTGGCGCCGCCGTGATACAAGGAGGGCTATGAACCGAACCCTCTCAGCTCCAACGATGAGCACCAGTGGCAAATCCTGATTTTCGATTGAAGGCGTCGCAATGTAAAAGTGACGAAATTTTTTGGGTTAATTACGGTTTTAGTACCTTGTGAGTTATACCTTAAGACATGTTAATTTCTACCTTCTCAATTTTAACAATGAAGTATCCCAACTTTGAAAATTTATTGCAATGTGACTCCTCATTAATTTGACCATTCAAAATTCCGTCAAGTGATGAGTTGTCAATTTTGGAGTCCTTTTTTTTTTGCTTAAATAGAATAAAATATTAAGAATAATTAAAAAATAATTAAAACCATTCTTTTTTATCTCTCTCGACAGGCCCCCTCACCCCACCTCAGCCCATCCCATGGCAGCCCCTCCTCCATCCCCATATCCACCTTCACAGCCACCACATCCCAGCCGACAAGCCCCACCCAACCACCACTCTTCTCTCTCTTCTCCCCCATCCAAAGTCAAAGAGAAGGTGAAAATCTCAGGCAGCATTGCTGCACCAGATCCAAAACCTCACCTCGCCATAGCCAGAGCCGATGCCCAGACCCTCTGCAATTGTTCGATCTTAGTGCTTTTTACTGCAATCGTTCAGACCAAGGGTCATGAGAGAGAGAGAGAGAGAGAGAGCTGGAACGTGAGGGAAAAATTGAGTTGTCGAATGTGGGCGATGGGGAAAGAGCGATTGAGTGGGGGAAAGTTTGGGTAAGGTGCAGAGGCTGGGTTCATTCACAATTTTAGTTTTTTACTCCTTATTCTTTCTGGGCAAAACTATGTCGCTAAACTCCACATCGCCACTGCCCAGCTCCTCCCCTACGTCCAAATCCACCTCTCTCTCTCTCTCTCTCTCTCTCTCTCCCGCCCACTGCCCAGCTCCTCCACCATGCCCAGATCCGACGTGGACAGTGCCTAAATCCGCCATGGACAGCGCCTAAATCCGCCATGGCCAGTGCCCAAATCCATCCTTCTCTCTTACACTGACTCTGAAGTGGACATTGAAACATATTGAAATCACAGCATTCATAGCCAGGAAGGCTAGCCGGCTCTAACCAGCGCCCACCACGCTCCTCACTCTCCTCGACCACCCCCGAACCCTAGCAGCGACCCACTCGGCCCCACTCTCACGGCCTTGGACTCGCGTCGCCGACCTCTCAAAATCCTCTTGCTCGGCTCCGGAACCGGCCTCATCAGAATCGCCGCCGTCCTCATGCTAGGGGCTTGGTGAAAGAGAGAGATATGACTCGACGGATTTGGGCGTCGGGAGGAGCTGGGCAGCGACAATGGAGTTTGAGCGATTTTCCCCAGAGAAAGAGTTGCAGAGAGAGAGAGCGATGAAGTTTTTGGTTTTTTGGTTTTTTTCGGTTTTTGTGATATTTAATAATTATTTATTACATTTAATTATAGTTTTTTAATAATATTCTATTTTAATTAAACAAAAAAGTGGGTTTTCACATGCGCCACATCATTGCTTGACAGATTTTTTAACAGTTATTTTAATGACATGCAACAAATTTAAAAAATCGGAATATCTAATTGTAAAAATAAAAAAGGTAGGGACTAATCTATATATATAAAGCAAAAGGCAGGGAATGGTGAAACATTGAAAATACCAAAAAATGCCCTTGATTAATGCAAACATTAAGAATTGAAATTATTAATTAAATGAGGATAATATTGTAAATTTACACTTTTTCATATTAAAAAAATTTTAATTTAAAAGAAAAATCAGATAATGGATCCTCTTTTTATGGAACACAACTACCCATTATCTGTTTTAATTCTAAAATAAATTTAATTTTTTCTTTTAAAAAGCCTCTCGCAGGCGCGGAAGCGCATGCAGAGAGGCTAGTATGTCTTAAGAGTATAACTACAGGATACTAAATTGTCATTACCTCAAATTTTCTTTTTTTGAAAAAAATAATACTAAAAAGCATAAAGATAGTACATTTATTCAATCCTAGTTGTGGTGCTGCTAGAGTAGAGCAAATGCATCTGGAAGAAGTTTAGAGAGCTGTGCAAGGCAAGCCCACATCGGACTTTCATCGAGCACCTTATGTGCAGGGACGGACCCATTCCCAGGCTAACTTGGGCTATAGCCCAGGTGTCTTGATTTGTTTTAGCCTATAGCAATACTCCCAGCCTACCCAAGCAAATCCCACACACCCTCTTGCGCAGAAAACATCCCTTTGCTAATGCAAGGGGAGAAATAAAAAAACATTAAGAAAGAGCCAATCATCCCTGCTACACGCCAATCAACAATGCCCTTCAATGCTTAATTAAAGCAAACCAAATTAATCTTCAATTATTAATCTTCTTTTATTGTCTTAATTTGTTGATGTTGAAATTTGGGGACTTTTTAGAGTTTATGAAGTATCAATTAGGGATTTACAATTTTTTATTTAAAAAAATTCTATGTAATTTTTTCTTTTTCGGCTTGGCCAAAACATTTGATTGTACAGATTTTGTAATTAAAAATAAACAAATGACAGTAGGTCAGCCCCTTATAGTCCCCTAAAATTCCAATATATTTTAAATTGTAATCATTCATGTGTTTACGCCATAAAACTTTAATCCTAAAAATTTCTACATTTTTGGAAAGAAAAAAAATAACTTCTACATTTGTAATTGTTTAATTAGTATGAGTTTATTTCTTTTGTTGGTTAGTGTGAGTTTTAGTTTTGGTTAATTAATATAGGTTTTGTGTTTTTAAAAAAATTGGAAATTTGTATACATCGATCCCATTGATTATGTTCCTCCATTCAAAGCTTGTACCCAAGGTAAATTTAGCCCACCCTAATTTGAAATCCTGGGTTCGTCCCTGCTTATGTGCACATAAGGGGTTGCTCAGAAAACGGCCAAGGGGTCGCCGGTGGAGTCCACTGCCAGATTTCCGACATCACAAGGGATCATGTGACCCCTCTTGTCCCAATGTGCGTCCACCACTGAGGAGGGCTATCCAAACCCTCTCATCTCTGGTTAATTACTATTATGACTCATCCGGTCCACTTGAAGGACGGTATAAAAACAATGTATTAGGTCATTTTTTCTTAAACTACACTAATGTATATAGAAGGGGTTTCAACTCGAGTGGAACTACATAAGTAAATTTGTATTATTTAATTGATGTAATTTTTTTTTTTTTTGAGTTATATATTTCAATCAATAATAATAATATTTTTTATTATATAATTTGATAGGTTATGTTATTTTTTTAATACGAAAATTAGAGAGTATGAATTCATGACGATAAATAGTAACTTTTTTACTGTACATTATGTTTTTGGATGCCATTTACATACTAGTTTTATTCTAGTCAATCGTCATGATTGGGCAATATATAATTTGTGATACTAGTCTGCCGTGCTGGTAACACTACAATAAAATGAAACTATTAAAAATTTATAAATAAAATAAAATGAGAGAATGAGACCAGATAAATTTGAAGGGTCCCACCTTACACTGTCCCTCAGAAATTTGTTGTTTTTGTCTGATGATATCCCACAAATTAAAAATAATAATTTGAGTTAGCACAAATTAATTACTTTCAGGCAAGGTGTTGAACAACGCACGAACAGCCAAGATTCGCTCTCTGTCCTCCACGTGTCCCCACGTCTCCTAAACCGTGCGAGAAGACTCAGATTAACACCCGCCAAATCAAAATTCCCCTTTCACCTTTCGGTGTCCAAAAAAAAAAAATCCCAAATATTAAAAACATAAAAGGAAAAAAAAAAGAAAAAAGCGAAGGAAGTCATTTCTCTACTAATTAACGGCCACACCAGATCTAATCTAACTGTAGAGAGAGACAAAGACAGAGAAGACACGCAGAGAGTTTGAGCTTGCGGCTATGGAGGAGAAGCTTATAATGAGGCTGGAATCGGCTGTGGCGCGCCTAGAGTCGCTGTCGCTGTCGGGCGGTGCGGCGTCTGCGGCGGCGAGTGGCGACGACGGGCCGCTGGACCCGTCGATTTTGGCCTATGAGGATCTGATTCGGCAGTATCTGGGTAGGGTTTCTGCCGCGGCCGAGAAGATTGGGGGACTGATCCTGGACGTCACCAAGGTTCTCCAGCAGGCTTTTGCTGTTCAGAAGGACCTGCTGATTCAGGTGAAGCAAACAAAGGTCAGTCTCGCTCATAAATCGTAATGCTTTCTTTGAGCTAGTAGTTTTGAGTGTGAATTTATGTGTTTTTTTTTTTGGGTGCTGAATTTTTAGATTTACTTATGGATTGTTTGGTTAGTATAAAGATTCGACGAGGTTTATGTTTTGATTATGAAATGTTGATTGGATTTTAAAAAACGTGTGCTTGATGTTAAATATTGACTGGGTCGTAAACGATTATGTAAAGGACCATGAAAGGAATGTGCTATCTTGTTGGGTTTGGATCGGATTGGTGCGTGTTCATTTCATCTTGGTGAGCAGTTGATGGGGAAAAGAAAATACGATATTTGGATTATAGTAGCAATAACATAGTTGGGCAACAATCAATTTTCCTGTTCAGACTTTGGTGTTGCTGACTTTTGGGGCGACTCGAATGATTAATGTTACAATTCTTTGGATATTGTGAATGTTAGTAGTAGCAAGGAGTGTGAGCTTATCTACTTTAAATGTTTTCTATCTTGTTCTTTTCCTTGTGAAATGAAATTCATTATGTTCAATGGGAATGCTCGTTGTTGTGCAGAAACCTGACAATGCAGGGTTGGCTGAATTTCTGAAGCCCCTGCATGAGGTTATCACAAAGGCAAATGCACTGACAGAAGGGAGGCGGTCTGATTTTTTCAACCACTTGAAGAGTGCTGTTGACAGTCTCTCAGCTTTGGCTTGGATTGCCTATACAGGGAAAGAATGTGGTAAGCAAAATAAATGATTTCTAAGTTGTGTTAGAAGCAGATGAACTCATTCATTTTTCCAATCACTTATTATGCTTTTGCCTTTTCAAGGTATGAGCATGCCTATCGCACATGTCGAAGAAAGTTGGCAGATGGCTGAATTTTACAACAACAAGGTACTATGCATATCTGTGAGAATCTGGTAATTTGCATGAAAAGAATAGAATCACATGCTCTAATTGCACATATCATTTCTCTTGCAGCATTTATCAATTATCTCCAATCATGTAATGATTGCATCAAAGTAAAGTTTTCCAGTGAGTAGGTGCTGACTCTGTGATTCGTAAAATACAGATTCTTGTTGAGTATAAAACCAAAGACCCAAATCATTTAGAGTGGGCCAAAGCTCTCAAGGAACTATATTTGCCTGGTTTAAGAGATTATGTTAAGAGTTTCTATCCATTGGGTCCAGTTTGGAGTTCAACTGGCAAAGCTGTCAGTGCTGCTCCATCAAAACCAAAAGCTCCTGCAGCAGGTGCCCCTGCTCCTCCACCTCCTCCATCAGCATCACTTTTCAGTTCCGAAACTTCTCAGGCTTCATCATCACGCCCTAAAGAAGGGATGGCAGCTGTTTTCCAAGAGATTAATTCCGGCAAGCCTGTGACTACAGGTAATTTCTTTTCTTTTAATTAAAATTTTAAGTTAATGTTTGAGGGATGTGATTTGGTTTTCTTGCTCCCTAGGTCTGAGAAAGGTAACAGATGATATGAAGACAAAGAATCGGGCCGACAGAACTGGCATCGTTGGTACCCATGAAAAAGAAAGTCGTACCAGTTCACCTTCTTTTTCTAAAGCAGGACCACCAAAGCTTGAGCTCCAAATGGGTCGCAAGTGAGTAAGCATGATCATTCTACCATGGTTAAACTACATATGAGGGATTTATTCCAGTATGTAATTTTGTTTTTTATCATTTTTATGGCTTGGGCAGGTGGGCTGTTGAGAATCAGATTGGAAAGAAAGATTTGGTTATTAGTGACTGTGATTCGAAACAGTCTGTTTATATTTTTGGATGCAAAGACTCTGTTGTGCAAATTCAAGGTAATTTAACTATATGACAAACTTTATTCCGAATTGTATAAATACATTGAAAGTCAAGTTGTGTTTCAATACAAACTTTATAGATTCATGTTCTACACAAGTACTAAAAATTGTTTGCCCAATTTGCAGGGAAAGTAAACAACATTACAATTGACAAATGCACTAAGATGGGAATCTTATTTACGGTTAGTGTGAGATTAGTAATGGAAGCAATACATATTGATGTATCTAGGCTGATTTTTCTGTTCTCTTGTGAACACAGGATGTTGTGGCTGCTTGTGAGATCGTAAATTGCAACCGTGTTGAGGTGCAATGCCAGGTACCAATTATTCCCATGAAAAGTTTTAATGGTTCTATGACATGAAATTGGATGTTTCCAATGTTGCCATCATAATTTTTGGACATCAAAATTGAATGTTTGTAGCGTTGTCATCCCAAATATCACCATTCAGTTGTTTCGTATGTGATGATATATATAAAACCATCTTGTAATCTTTGTTATATGCACTATCTTTATTGCTATTTTAGGGCTCGGCTCCTACAGTTTCAGTGGACAACACAGCTGGCTGCCAATTTTACTTAAGCAAAGATGCTCTGGGGGCATCTATAACTACTGCTAAGTCAAGTGAGGTCAATATATTAGTACCTGCTTCTGGACCTGATGGTGATTGGGTATGTTTCCATGTTTATTCTATTCTAATGTATTTGTTTGACATTTTCGAAGACTTCATTGTTTGTTCTTCCCTGGGACTTAAAGTTATCTTGGAATGCAAGCTAGTGGTTTAGAATCTAGATGGTTCTTTGACTTCCTAAACCTAGCAAGCTGGGGAATATATCTAGAAATCTGTACAAATGCTACACATTTTATTTTGACTGAAAGCTTGGCTAAATTGTTGTGTTACTTTATTACTAAATGTGTTACCCTTGTTATATCCAGTGTTGCTTGAAATTTAAGTTGCATATTTAATTGCTGAGAAATGGTAGAGCGTACAAGAGTCTTGTCTTTTCCTCTCATTGGTAGATAGCTTTCTTAATATGCATCTAAGTAGTGGTGATATACTCTGATGGTTGAAGTTGAGCTTCCATCTGGTAGTTGCCTGAGAGTGTTTTTATCTCTCATATGGATGCTGGCCATATCAAGTATCTGTTCTTCAAAGTGAATTTCCCTGTGTTATAAACTTTCTGGTGACTGGCCTGTAGTTAGGTGGAAGGTGGGATTTTAGGGTTAGGCTTGAAGTCCATGTTTCTGAATGTGTTCTTAAAATGTCTTTTATTTTATTTTATAAAAAGTTCTTAAAAATTAAGAAATAACTAGTCTACCACAATGGTGGGTTCACGTGTTTAATGGTAGGAATACTGTATGCTGTGTTTAATGGTAGGAATACTGTATGCTTTTAGTTGGACTGCATTATTGTCTTGCAATATATGATATATATCTACATGCTTGTATGTGAAAGAGCCCGAAGAAGTCCTTTTATTATATGGTACCTACATAATTTAGTTTTTGTAGGTACGTAGTAATTCACCGTGATATTTTGAGGTACTAATATACCATTAGCTTATGGGGACATACTCCAATGTATTAGGATCTTTATTTCCTACTTTGGCCCCATATAGCTGATACTTCTTTTTTATTCCAATCAACTATATTTCCACTTTCTACCTATATTAATTTGGAGTATCATATAATGGTCTTATTTCCTTAACAATTATGGGTTACCAAAAAAATATAAAAAATATAAAAAAATATAAATCATTTCAGTTTCATGACAATGAGGGATTGCATGTAGTTTCTAACCGTTAGTTTCCTTGTTAAATTTTCTGCATTAAATGGGAAATGTATATTTTCTGATCAAAATAAGAAGTGAGAAGTAATTAGTATGTTGGTTTCTTGAGCTCAGGGTTTAGGGCTTACCATTTACATCTTTAATATTGCAGGCGGAGCATGCTTTGCCAGAACAGTTTATTCATGTGTTTAAGGATGGTCGGTTTGAAACTACCCCAGTCTCTCACTCAGCAGGAGGGTAATTTGGACTCTTCGGTTGCTGATTAAGTGCTTGCATATCTTTTATTTTAATCATTTACTTGAATGGGTTGAGGGGTGGCTTCTTTCTATTTTCTCCTTTACTACCATTGCTTTCAGTATATAAGGGTGACACATTCACAGCCTTGCTGGTTAAGCTCTTATCAGTCTCACTGGTTTTTTGTTGGCCTATCAAACCAGGGGATTCTTTTGCATGTCTCGTAAACAACGAGTCTTTTGCATGATTTTTCAAAAGTTTGTTTCTAGATGAGTGTTGTAGCGATGTTTTTGCATCTGCGAGTGAGCTGGAGTGAGCATTTGTGCGCTTGTAATTTCAAAATTTGTTCTTGATTATATGCTTGTAGTCATCTTCTACATTATCTTGACATAGAAGTGATGTGTTAAAGATGGAACATTTTTTGGCTCGGAATTTGTTATTTTACTGAAGGGGGTTAAATTTATGGTTGGACTGTAAAAATTTGTATTTGTAAAGTCAAGAGGTGTCTGATAAAAGCTAAAAGCTCGTCCAAGTAGAAGAAAACATGTTAAGCAAATGTGAAACTGTTGAATCCTTGTTAAATGTTAACCGCATTTGTTACGTGGCTGGAATTGTTTATACAACCAGTACAATGGGGTTTTAATGAGGTGTTCAATCCAACAATTTAATAATGACTTTGCATTGGATCAAACGGCTATTAAGGACTCCTCACTATAACCCCTTATCCTAGTGTCTCTGCCAAAACAATGAACAGCCATTAGCAGTCTCATGGCCCAGCTTCTTAATTAGGCCTCTTTACACGCAAGAAAAACTTGCCTGGAAGGGGGGAGTTGCGTGATGAGAGACAAAGGAACAAGGGCATCCTCATTTCATCCAAGTTCTTCCCCTCATAATCCTTCCATCCGCGTAATAATCAGCACGAGGGCCCCAAGTCTCTTCGCTATCGCTACCACATTTCCTCAGCATATTTACTCACCGTCCAGCCTCAAAGTCACTCACCAAGTCTTCTCCAAGTCTTCTCCAATCAACCCCCAACTTTGTAGTACGGTTGGCCCACTGGTACTTTCCATCATCCTTCCATTTCATAAAATTATCATTCACCAAAACCTCAAGAGTTTTCATTATTTCTGTTGACTTGAATCTAGAGATTATTAAAAGGGTAACTTGCCACGAATTTACAGTTTTCACTCATTCTGTACTTTCCCCTCGGACAAGTTTTTCTTTCAGCTCTTTTCCACAACACAATTTCGTTGCAAAAAAAAAAAGGGTAAAGGAATACTTTTTTTAAGCAAATAGTCCCCTTTTCCCATTGCTTTTGAATTCTAAGTTTCCACACGCGGTAGGTAGGTGTTGCTGATGCTGATGAGATTCGCTAAGGAAAAGATTAATGGCAGCGAACGCAACCATGTCGGGCTCCATCCTAGCTTTGAACATTTCTTTTATTTTTTATTTTTTATTATTATACATATGGATGTTGCCACGTGGAAGTTCATGATTGGGTCGACTGTCTAAGTATGACCAATCTGAGTGATGTGGAACGTACCCATTCGACTCAGATGTCGAATTCTTAAAGTTTATATAGTGTGACTAGTTTACTTAGCATGACCAAATCCAATGTGACGTTGAGCGATTGTGGAAGAAAGGTCAATTATATATAATCACTACTGAATGATTGATCAATTCCAAACCTTCAACCCTAGAAGAAGGATGAAATGTCTATCAACACAATTTCTAATTTACTACAAACAAGTATATTATGTAATTGTGAACTAATTATCAGTTGTTAGTCTAGTGTTATTTATCCCTACTTAAAGTAGGTTTCATAATCGACTCACGTGAATTCGGAAAAACTATATCTTTGTGATGAATTCGATATTTAGGCGTGAATAGCTCTTTATGGTGATGTTAAAAGTTAATATGATAAACATATATTTCCAAATATTGAAGAAGGAAGAAAGTATGTTATGTCACTAATCATTAGAGTACAGAGAAGTGAAATTTTGGCCTTGGCGTTACATGAACGACAACATTTTCGCTCACTATACCATAGTAATTGGTGAGGAAAATTAAATTTACCGTTAGATGAATTTCACTAATCTTACTGCAATTAACGTGATGGTGACTCACCGCCATTTGTAAGAAAAATACTCCAAAAAAGAAGTTTGAGAGACACGTGGGTCCACTCCCCACGAGTTCACTCCAGTCCAGAACTCCAAGTCCTGTCCAGCTAAGCTAGTTGAAAATTCACTCTCTTTCTCCCTCTCTCTCTAATAAATCTCACCTTCTTACCGTTGCCTTATCCTTTGTTTACAAACTTAAATTGTTTTTTTTCTTTTTTGGGGGTCTGACGTTGCCTTATATATTCCTGCATTGTCTTCCACACTCTGCACAAGCAGCAGAGCTTCAAATCAAACAGATCATGGCATCGCTTTCACACCTCCCCATCTTCCTCTCCCTCCTATTCACCGCTTTCTATTCTGCAGGTAATCACTTCCTCCCAAAACTTTCCCTGAAAATTCTAAAAAAAAGTTAACACTGTCCCGGAAAAAGAAACAAACCTTTAAATTTTCCATAACTGAATTAATAGCACTGTTCAGCTCCATCAAACTTTCTGTTTCTGTTACCTCGTAAATCGTAAAACCACCGAAACGCACCGTTTCATCTAACGACTCTCTGCTCTCTCTTTTGCTAATTGCAGCTTCGCAGTCTTTCATCGGCGTCAATTACGGCCAAGTCGCCGACAACCTCCCTCCTCCGGCGGCCACGGCGAAGCTTCTCCAGTCCACCGCCATCAAGCGCGTCCGGCTCTACGGCGCCGACCCGGCCATCATCAAGGCCCTCGCTGGCACCGGAATCGCAATAGCTATCGGCGCATCCAACGGCGACATCCCGGCGCTCGCCTCCGATCCGAACGCGGCGGCTCAGTGGGTCAACTCGAATGTCCTCGCCTTCTACCCGGCCAGCAACATCGACCTCATCAACGTCGGCAACGAGGTCCTCTTCTCCAACGACCAGGGCCTCATCTCGCAGCTCCTCCCCGCCATGCGAAATGTCCAATCTGCCCTCTCCGCCGCGTCCCTCGGCGGCAAGGTCCGTGTCTCCACGGTCCACGCCATGACCTTGCTGGCCCAGTCCGACCCGCCCTCGTCGGGTCGGTTTAACCCGGGATTGCAGGACGTCCTCAAGGGGCTCCTCGCCTTCCAGAGGGACAATGGGTCGCCGTTCGCGGTCAACCCGTACCCGTTTTTCGCGTACCAGAGCGACCCGAGGCCCGAAACGCTGGCGTTTTGCTTGTTTCAGCAAAACGCGGGACGTGTCGACGCGGGGACCGGGATAAAGTACATGAACATGTTCGATGCTCAGGTGAGTAGCATTTTTTTTCTCTAGTTCTCACGGGTCGGGTGGGTCGGGTCAAGGCTTTTTTAGTGAATTGGCGTGGGCCCACCCCGTTTTGAAACGTTGACCTGTGAGTCAAATCGTCAACGGGCAATCGTATACGGTTGGTCTTTGCGTCATTTTATACGACTCATACGTTACGAGTTCACGACATTGACGTAGGAGTTTAAGGCTCTTAAATTGTGTCCGTTCTTATTGTTGCTCCTCTGTGGCCGTTCTTATTGTTATTAGTCCTTGCAACCATGAACCATATCCCTCTCTCTTGTCTCTAGTACCTTCCATTCCTTCTCTTCCCTAGAAAATTGGATACGTGAAAGGTGAGGATTGGTTGAAAAGGAAATGAGAGAAAAATGTATTTTACTACGTTTAATTTAGACTATCAATTATATTTTAAAAAAGAGTTAGGTTTAGTATCTAAATTGTTAAAAAGGAAAATGAGAGAAAAATGTATAACTACTATACTATCCCTTTACTGTTAAGTCTACTATTTTATTTCCAATCGAAAAAGAGTCTACTATTTATGTAACAGCTTGTTTGATAATCATTTCAATTCTGGTTTTAAATTTTCGTAGTGTGAGTCATGTTATTCTCTGTATTATTGTCCTTGCTTTTTTAAGTGAAATGATGGGAGCATGGAAACTTATCTGATGTGACCTTAACATATATGCATGTTGACAAGGTCACAGGCTGGCCATCACAATAATTTTAGATAGGTGCATGCATGATATGATTTCAATTTAAGATTGGATTTATTAGAATGAATTCGAAGAAGTCTCGTAGTGATGTCGTTTCGTCGACAAAAAAATAAATCAAATTGGGACCACTATAACCTCTTACTTTTGGACAAAATGTTAGTGAAACTTTAGTAACATTGTTTTCTTGGGTAATCTTTACAAATTCAAATCATTGTGATGATGGCGTTGGATTCGTTTGCAGTAGGAAAGATTATGTAATTGATAATGACTGCCTAACTAAATTAGAATTTGGAGAGCTTCAACAGCTTTGGTTTGGCTTGGCTGGCCCTTGTGATTTTGAAGTCACTGATTTTACATTCAAATTCATGACCCAATTTGAATGTGCAGGTTGATGGCGTACGGTCTGCCTTGAATGCAATTGGATTCAAAGACATTGAGATTTTGATTGCTGAGACTGGATGGCCATACCGTGGAGATAGCAATGAGGTTGGACCTAGTGTTGAGAATGCAAGGGCATATAATGGCAATTTGATTGCACACCTTAGATCCCAGGTTGGAACTCCACTGATGCCTGGAAAATCTGTCGAGACTTATATCTTTGCACTCTATGATGAGGATTTGAAACCCGGCGGGACCTCCGAGCGGTCATTTGGGCTGTACAAGCCTGATCTAACCGTGACATATGATGTTGGTCTCTCAAAGAGTAGCCAGGTGACACCATTAAAACCTTCTAGGGAAATGGTCTCTTACCGCATATTTTGATATGTTACATATATTGGTTGGCTGTCAATCTAGGCGATTAGCTAGGTAGATTGTCGGTTAACTATTTAGGGTTCAGGGTAACATGCAGGCATTTTATTTTTTACAATCTTCATGCTTAATGATTAACCCTTATATTTATATCCTCAGACACCATCCACACCTTCGTCGACACCATTGACACCATCGACACCAAGAGTGACTCCTTCACCTAAGCCTAGTTCAGCATGGTGTGTGCCCAAAGCTGGCGTTTCTGATGCTCAATTGCAGGCAAATCTTGACTATGCTTGTGGCCACGGCATTGATTGCAGTGCAATCCAACCGGGAGGTGCCTGTTTTGACCCGAACACCGTAGCATCCCATGCTGCCTATGCCATGAATCTGTATTATCATACTGTTGGGACAGTTCCACTAAATTGTGATTTCTCACAGACAGCAACTCTCACATCCTCAAATCCCAGTAAGTTTTCCTCACCTTTAGAAGCACATATATGAAATTGCCCATTTCGACCATGATGGGGACACACCTTATGAAGTGAATGATTAGAAATCTAAAAGATTATGAGCTTTTTATTTTCTAAATTAAGTCTTCCAATTGGTTGCAGGTTATAATGCTTGCACTTACCCTGGTGGAAATACATGACTATATGATGGTGAAGCAAAGAAAATTAATATATCTAGTGACGGATTTGTTAAGGTTAGAAATCAACGGAATATAGGGAATAAGGTCTTGGTGTGCCTTTTTTGGTTGTTAATTTATTATATATAGCCCTTTAATTGTAAAGATTCCTAGTTTTTATTGGGATATCTGTTAATTGTAAGAACTCTAGTATAATATTTGGGAATGTGAATGTACTGCTTCATGAATGGTGAGGGTTTAAAGAATATATAAAAATGCAACATGAATGGTGAGGGTGAATAACTCAGAGTCGTCAGATGGATATGGATTTCATTATGAAGTTTACATTAACCTCTATGGATATGGATTTCATTCCAAAGCGTAATCAAATACTTGTGCTAGAAAAATCCATTTCAGACCTCTAATCTGATATGAAAATGAATCTTCATTGGTATAATGATACTTCCCAACTCAAGAACTACTATCAGCTAAAAAAAAAAATTAAAAAAAAAGACAGTCTCCTATGCTTCCAAATGCATCAAAATCAACATACGTCAAACATTAATGTGCATTAATAGTTGACAATCACATATACCGTCAAACATTAATGTGCATTAACAGTTGACAATCACATATACCGTCAAACATTAATGTGCATTAACAGTTGACAGTCGCATATACCCTTGTGTTCAAGTAACATGATCATGTGGTTAAATCGTCTCTATAGAAAATGTCGTATACCCTGCACCCCACACTCTCCAATCATGTTTTAAGAGAGTGGGCCGCGTTTTTGTTATTGTTCCATTGATGGCAACCTGACATTGTCACATACAAATGATAATGCAAGTATTGTCACATACAAATGATAATGCAAGTATTGAGAGGAGAAAAACTTAGTTGCAACAGAGATATTACTGTGTTGCTATTTCAGATCAATAATGTTTTGCAACGTGAAAATGTAGCAGTACTAACAGGAGATAGCAAATTAATGATATCCCCATTTAATGGAAGTCTTTCTGAGGCTCTTCTGCTTTTAAAAGTATGAATATTACTTCTTGTGACATATCAAACAAAACCAGAAATATACATGTTAAAAATTCAATGCAAACTGTTTTCGTAAATATGCTATCCCAGAGAATATATTCTCCAAATGAAGGGATCAAAAATGAGTGATCCACTTCAATGAACATCAAAAGCTCCATCCTTTGCCTAAGAGATAATGTTGTGATGCCAACAACATCAAGGTAAGGTTAAGCATATTTTCATCTTCTGAGTATCTGAACTTTGTTTCCCCTCCAAAACCTCAGCTTCTGCACCATTGATGGTGTGATACGTCATCATTTGTAGCATAATAAAGAATCTTGTTTTTTTTTTTTTTTTTTTTTTATAGAAGCAACAACCTGTATATAGAAGAGGCAATTGTCATGTATTTAGCTAGTTCACCGGTTGAAAAATTCCTAGTTCCGCCCTTTGTTTATGTAGTGTATGAAATTTGAGGTAATTGTAATGAGACCTCAAACACAATGACAAGATAATTGCATTTAGAACAAAGCAACAACACCATGAATCTGATAGATCAAAAGTGAAGTCCACGACAATAATTCTGGAAATCACAATAGATTTCAAGGCTGATAATGGAAATCATGGGTGGCAATGATTCAATTACAAAAAATTAGATTATGAACCCCAAGTTGAAGTTTGATCATTTCTAGCATTTCCTGTGCCTCAACTTGCATCAGCTATGAATAGTGAAAATTCAAGAAAGTAGAAGAAGTGCCAGAGGAATAAGAGCTTCATTTTTAGACATTACTACATCTCCTAAGATAGATAGCACATGCATCCTTTTAAATATATATATTTAGTTTTTCTTTTTTATTTAAGAGTAAAATGTGGAAATAAAATAATCATGTTTGAAAAGAAATCAAAGGAAAACAATTTGACATGATGAGGACAGAACAGAATGAGACAAAGCAATTTATAAAAAAAAGGAAAAAGAAATAGAGAAATAAAACAGACCAAAAAGGAAAGAGAAAGGGAGCTCCGCATATAAACTCTTTATTAGAACCCAAATAACAAAAATACCCACATCCAAATTATGAAAAGAAAAAAAAAAATCATTTGACTTTCATGCGCACACACTAAATGTGTTGTTTTTGCCACGAACTAAATACAAAAACTTTTTTTTTTTTTTTGATCCAAGTGATATTAGGGGAGGAGGGTTTTCTCACGCACATATTGTCAAAGTGCCATTGGAGTTCGAATATAAGATCACTGGTTTGCAAGTCAAAAACCTTTTCCACCAGGCTAGACTCCGTTGGCCTAAATACTAAAACTTACCTCGTGATGCATTGAGCTTATAGTTCAAGTGATTAGGCCTTTGTTTAGTGGTCAAACTTTGATTGAATTGGAGTTGAATTCAAGTCAGTCATGTGAGTCTCATCCCTCTAGGTGTGATTTGTGAAACACAATATGTTAGATTATTGTCAATTTAAATAAGTTTAGTCCCCAACGCACTAAATAGCAATTAAGACTCATGTCCATTTTAATTGAAATAATCCAATTCAATCCCACACCAATGTCACCCGAGGTTCTAAAGTTGGATTCATTCTTCCCTCAATATCGCTTTGTATATATTAAAAAAAACTTAACTCATGATTAAGTTTGTTTTAATAAAAAGTGTTCATACACCAAAATTAAGCGCAGCCCAACAAAAATGTACACGTCATCCAAGTATAATAGTAGCATTCACATGTGAGTTGTGACTTGTGGAACTATGAGACTCACACGGTGTCTCCCATCAGCACACCTCCCCAAAAAAAGAAAGCCAAGTGGACCGACGTGGGCCCCGAGCCGCCAGTCGAAATTACGCTTCTACCCTCACGACCCATGCCCAAGTCACCAAACTCTTAACATCACGGCTCTCACTCTCTCTCTCTGCCAATCTCAGAGACTCGTTCAGAGGCGAGACAACAAAACCATCACCTTCTCCCTTTTAACCTTTCACACCTACACGTACGGAGAGCTTCCTGTACTTCCTCGCAAGTTCGAGCTCCGTACTCAAATTGAAGAAGAAGAAGAAATGAAAACCCTAATTTCGCTTTGAATCGGAGGAGCTCTTTCACTTCCGCTCCATGACCAGCTTCTAAGCTCGAATTCCGAGCAATGTCAGTCGCGGAGCTCAAAGAGCGCCACGTGGCGGCGAGCGAGACCGTCAACTCGCTCAGGGAGCGCTTGAAGCAGAAGCGAGCCTCGTTGCTCGACACAGATGGTATGGTGTGTGGGTTTGTGGTTTCCTAAATTATCAATGGATATTATTATTATATTGGTCTTTTTGGGGTTTGAGATCTAATTGGTTTTTGATGGTGAATTCTTGCAGTCGCTGGGTATGCAAAGTCTCAGGGGAAGACTCCACTCACTTTTGGCCCCACCGATCTCGTTTGCTGTAGAACCTTGCAAGGTCATACAGGAAAGGTAAGATACTTACACATACATATACGCAATACATATACATCATATGCTTTCTGTGCTTGTGTGGTTTGTTGTAAAAATGAGCTTCTTTTGAATGCACATTCATATGGGTTAATGGAATTGTTGGGCATTGGTAGTTTGAAGTGTGCTATTCAGAATAAAAAGCTAATTTTTTTAGATTTTGAGTATGTGAACTTCGTACTAGTGGGGTTTGACAAGTTTGGAGAGTGTCGACTATTTTTTGAGAGGGAAATCATGCCTAACAAAATGTCCACAAAAGCACTAGATGCTTTATTTAGCAAGTTAAGTACAAAAGAGGGGAAAAGACATTTACAAGTTTGCAAAACAAAAAAGGGGATAGGTTGATTAGGGATATGGAGTAAGTTAAATGTATTGAAGACAGTGGTCAAAAGTATTATTAATAGGCAGTGACACTTTAGGTAAATATAAAAATTATTTTCCAGGATTATTAAGTCTGGAATACCTTAGGAACGAAAGTGAAAACAATATACCAAATCTATGGATGGACAAGTCCAACCAATGGACCAAAGGTAAGAGGATTACTTATAATGATCAGGAAGAATCAAGTTGCACGGCCTATATAAAGGGTAGCTCGATTTACACCGAAAGAGTAGCTCTCTACGTCCATCATTTCTTAACCGAAGAACTTTATCATTCTACACCCACATTTCCAAAAGATAATTAAGAAAAAGAATTCTTTCAAATAGAACCCATGGCCGGTTGCGTTTGGATTTAGCCATGTCTTCTTTCATTTTCTTTTGAAATCATGGCTGCAGGGTAACATTTCCCCTTTAAGAAAACTAAAGTTGTAAGAGAGCAACTCTTTGGGTGCAAAAAGATAAAGTTACTTTATAGTTTTCTGGAGTTGAGTGGCTAACTAAGTTATTTAATAAATTTTGATTGAAAGAGAAACGGAAAATGAGTGGAGAAAAATCAGTGTGGCACTTTGATTTATAAAATTAAATTGGATATACGAAACTTGGGAAATTATACAGGAATTAAATTAATGATTCCCACTTTGAAATTATTGGAAAAAAAGAAGAAGAAAGATTAAGAAAGAACCCACCAATTTCGATTTATGTCAAGTAGATTTGGTAACCACTTTTGATTCTATTTTGCTCGGATACAGATATCAGATACCGAAGAAGATACGAACAAATCTCCGAAATTAGGATTCTGATACAGCAAGGATATGGAAATAAGTTAATATATGTTACATTATGTCTGTGTATGGTTCGTTTTTTCTCTTTCTTCTGCACTTCCTCTCCTCTAATCTTCTTCTGTAGGATGCAAGTAGGAAAACCCTATCCCGCTGTTTCTGCGTCACACCAAGTAAAAAAAGCAGCTTCTACTTTCCAACTACTTTCCCTGTTTGTGTAATCTTTTGTTCATAACGATCCTTAAGTTTACACCAGATGCTCATCACTTTCCCATTTAAGTCGGGCCAAACTCTTTTTAGGGTTCCATATTTTGGGACCTTATGTAATAATGTTGGATGGTATAACAACGAATATGCAAGACAATATCCCATTCCATGGTGTATAATGACTATTGATGGCATTGTTTTGATACTTCTAAAGAAACTATAAAGATGGAGGAACGCATTAGAATTTATTCCATTCTTTGTTGTAATGCATCTTATTGATGATGGGAAAGAAAGTGTGTATGTCATTGCAATCTTCCAAATAAAGAATTGTGATTATAGAATAGGAAGTTTACTTAGATTTCAGTCAATTTGATGAGGTTTGTTGCCACGTTTTTGGTATCATAATTTCATTAAACCCTTCTGACAGTTATCATAGTTCGATAGACAGCAAAGTTACAAAGCCTTAATTCTAAAATTGCTTTTTATTTATTTATTTACTTCTCTATTGACAGATTAGCAAATATGATATGAAACTCTCTGTATAAATATTGAGCTGAAGACTGCAGAGTAGAAGTGTTAAAATCCATATGATTTTCTATTTACTTCTTGTGCTCTTTGCTTTTGCTTATGAGTTATGGCTGTCTTGTGTTGTGCTTGTCTAGTCCTAAACCACTACAGACTATCAATTGCTAATCAATCTTATTTGTTTTACTTTTGGACTTCCGAAGTAATAAAACCAAGGTTACATTTAGTTACCATAACTATGATTCCACGTCTAAGAGGATGAGGTTAAATAGGATTTATGCTCACTAAGACTTACTGTTGCAGGTCTATTCATTAGATTGGACCTCTGAAAAGAATCGAATTGTCAGTGCATCTCAAGATGGACGTTTGATAGTATGGAATGCACTAACAAGCCAGAAGACTCATGCCATAAAGCTGCCTTGTGCATGGGTCATGACTTGTGCTTTCTCACCGACCGGACAATCCGTTGCTTGTGGTGGTCTTGATAGTGTTTGCTCTATTTTCAACCTGAATTCCCTTTGTGACAAGGATGGGAATCTACCTGTATCAAGAACACTTAGTGGACATAAGGGTTATGTTTCCTCCTGTCAATATGTTCCAGATGAGGACACTCACCTGATTACTGGATCTGGTGATCAAACATGTGTTTTGTGGGATATTACTACTGGACTCAGGACTTCAGTTTTTGGAGGTGAATTTCAGTCTGGACACACTGCAGATGTACTGAGGTATATCGGGTGGTTTTAAATGGCTGTATATATAACATCTATTGCATCAGGGTGTTCGTGTTCAATGAATACCTGCATATTTTACTTTTCAGCCTTGAGTTGTTAGGCAAATGGAAAAGGCAAAAAAAAAAAAAGGTCTTTCAAGTTGGTGCATCTGAACAGTAGAGATTAAAACTACTTAATAACTTGTAAACTATAACTCATAAAAACTTGTTCTTTTAATTGATCTGCTCTGAAATTCTGTGATTTAGCAATTATCTGGTTCGTTATGGGCAGTCCATTTTCATGTCCATTGATTTTACCATGTAATGGAACTGTTTGCTCTAATTTATTTAGTACTGAGAGAAACTGTGTGTACAGTTTTTTTTATTGTCGTTATTGAAGGCTGCTAGTGTGGTTTTCCCTTTATTTGTAGCTCTTGTTGTTTATTATAGGATTGGACCCTGTACATCTGCACATTAGTTAATCCCGACAGAAGGTTTTTTATTCTGTATAAATAAGTTTAAAAGAATCTTTAACAAACCATAATTTTGCCTCCGTACCTTTTGGTTTTGCTTTCCTATCATGAGTACTCTAAATGTAACACTCACCTCACTGTTTGCATTCTTTCAGTGTATCCATCAATCAAAGCAACTCAAGATTGTTTGTCTCTGGTTCTTGTGATGCAACTGCCCGATTGTGGGACACTCGTGTTGCAAGTCGAGCAGTGCGGACGTTTCCTGGTCATGAAGGAGATGTGAATGTGGTGAAGTTCTTTCCAGATGGAAATAGATTTGGAACCGGCTCAGATGATGGAACTTGCAGGTTATTTGACATCAGGACTGGGCACCAACTCCAAGTGTATCATCAGCAACATGGTGATAATGACTACCCGCCTGTGAAAACCATTGCATTCTCAATATCAGGAAGGCTTCTTTTTGCTGGATACACAAACGGTGATTGCTATGTATGGGATACTTTATTGGCAAAGGTATTTGTAATATAAAGAAAGTTGGATTCACATGTCTACATATGCTTTTGCATGATCAATTGAGCGCACTTTGTTTCCTAAGAAATTATTACTGCTGATGCCTTTTAGATCATGTTGTCTTGTACTTTATATTCTAGTTTAGTATATAAGGATTTTCTTCAGCATGTATATAGGCAACTACTTGAACGGGCAGTACTTTACATTTACATGCAATTGATTTATAATTAATTTTCTTCGTATATTAAGTTAGACTTGAGTTATATAAACTAATTTCTATTTCTAAAATATTTCTTGTAAATAAAAGCATAACATGAATTCTGGTCACAAAAGATAAATAAGTTTGGAGTTAGGATCAAAGGTTGGCTGGGTGACCGAGGGCATATTTTTCTGTTGACACTGAAACACAGCAGAGTGTTCTGTTCATGAAATAAGTCAACCTACTCAACTGGTTCCATTTAGTAGAGGATATTCTGTAGCTCTTATTTCTCCCTTGATTTCTGTTTCTCGTAGATTCTAGCACTTGAGATCATCTGAATATAATTCTTACTTGTGTGAAAATACTGTTAAGATTTTTGTCTGTAATAGTTATTCTTTAAAAAAGTTACATCTCAGATTTGTCAATATTTTCTGGGTTAAGTTTATTGCCACATGCCCTGCCTATATACTGTGAGATATCATTTTGTCCAAAAAAAAAAAAAGAATACTGTGAGATATCATAATGTCTAAATTACATATAGCCTTGCATGCAGTTTGAAGAAAAAAATTAGTTCAGCAAACGTACTTCAATACCTTAGAGGGTGAAAAGTAGAAAGAGTAGCGGTTGGCTTCCACCTTGAACGGTTATGATTGTCCATGATGCGTCATATGAAATGTCATGCATCGAATTTAAAAAAAATAAATGTGGAATACTTCTAAAATGTCGAAAGTCATAAATTAATCCTGCCATATGAAATGTCATACTTCCAATGCGTGTAATACTTTTAGAATGTCTATGTCATAAATTGATCCTATCAATCCTGCATTTTGTTTTTCTACCATCCTTTTATCAATATTTACGGATTTGTGTCAGGGATGTCGTTGAATGGAATGGCTCTAATTGCTCTTTCATTTTGTGGCAGGTGGTTTTGAACTTGGGATCCCTCCAAAACTCACATGAGGCCCAGATTAGCTGTTTGGGTTTGTCAGCTGATGGAAGTGCCTTGTGTACAGGAAGTTGGGATACAAATTTAAAGGTTATTTTCCTAAGGCCTGCCTGCATGGGAAACAATTACTAATATTTGTTGATTTTTTCTTCTTAATGTGTTTTTTTCTGCAATCAGAAGTAGAGAAAAAGTAAGGCAGTGTAATGTGATGTTTCTGTTGCAAGCAGCACCCTTTTTAGACACATTGACCTGCAAAAATATTTTTCTGTGTATGATGTACTTATGATGTATAATGCTTTTGGTAACTTGGGCCAAAAAATTTCTAGTTTATTCTAGAACTCTGAGATCCATAAACCTTGAAGAGGTTGTAGTAACTAGTAACTTCTGTGTGGCATTTTAAGATGCTTTATAGAGCTGAAGCGCTTATAGTTATTGGAATTTTGCCTTCTTATCGGGTTGTGTCTTTCTTTGCATCTGTTTACTCAGTATCTTTCGTTCATTGTATCTAATCTTGGTAGATTAATTCCACATTTAAGGTTGTGTCTTTCTTTGCATCTGTTTACTCAGTATCTTTCGTTCATTGTATCTAATCTTTGGTAGATTAATACCACATTTAAGGACCACATTGTTGATTACGTCTCTCATGAGAATACAAGTCAATCCCCCATGGGTGTCATCTGTGCAAGAGATATGGTCAGCGCTGTGGTCAATAAATATGGAACAAATAGTTTTGTTGATCTTGAAAATTGGAATAAATTTCCTTACAAAACAAGTTAATTTCTTTCAGTACTATAATTTTCTCTGGGTTAGATTCATTGGAGTATCTGACTATAATAAATGTTTGTTTGTTGGGTTGATAGACTCTGCCATTCGTTGTAAGACCATTAATATTCTTGGATCAGTATGGTCTTATTTGTTATGTCTATAGGTCCCTTTTTATGGTAGTTATGTTGGGTTTCTTCTTTATATTCTCAATCAGTCCACATGTGTCGTTCATTTTATGAAATATGACTTTGCTTTGTGTTTACGTTGCAGATATGGGCGTTTGGAGGCCATAGGAAAATAATTTAAGCCTATTAGGGAGCAGACATCTCCTCTTTGTATCCTGAATTTCAGCTTCTCTCAGACCCACGGTTCTTGATGCCTCTCATAGTATATCCTTTGTACCTTTCTGTGTTGTTGATGAAGATACTGGGTATGAGAATCTAGAATCCTCTAATGTGTTGCTTGTTGTAACCCACTCATTGGAAAAACTGACAATTTTAATATTGAGCAAAAGATACATATACATTTCGTGAGAACTCGGGCGTGAGAAACCACCTCATCTGCTCTTTGCCTGAATATTTACCCTCCTCTGTAGCTATCAATCTCACACCATGTAGCTTTCCATTAGAATGTTGTAAATGACCCTTTCTTCTTCCATGTATGGTTCTCTCTACCGGTATATTTTTACACATTGATGCAGTTATTTTGTGTTAAAGAGTCTATGCTGCAAATTGATATTTAGGCTCGATTGATTTTGCAAAGGATGCCCCAATTTCGTTTAGGAAGAGATTGATTTCGCAAAGGATGCCCCAATTTCGTTTAGGAAGAGATACATTTTGGTTTCTGCAGTTTGTTTGAGTTTACAATTTCGTCTTTGTAGTTTTAAAATGTACAATCATGTCCTTGTAAAGAAATGGAACAATGGGAAACAACTATATTGTAGGGATGGGAGAATTTTGAGAAGCTTAATCAGTTAATACTTCTATGTTAATCACTAGGAGACGAATTTCTCATGGAGACAAGTAGAGTGGGATGCTGGAAATTGAACTGAGAGTTGCGTACCAAAAGAAAACTGAAGGGGAGTTGAAAGGAGTGGAGTAGTTTTGTTTGATCGTGGGTTTGTAAATTATGGTTTGCACAAATGTACAAAACCCATTTTTACTACAAATCCGCTTTGGATGCAGATTTGGGTTAGACCAAGCTCTCTTGCATTTGAGTTTGATCATCCTTTGAGGTACTGGTGGCAATTTGTTTTAAGCGCGTCATGTTCGTGTCATGTTATTTCTTGTTTGTGATAAAAATACTCAACTCTAACCTAACTTATTTAATCAATTGTTTAAAAAAAAAACAAAAAAAAAAACTCATCCGTTTCTAACTGTGTCTTGCTCAGATTGATTGACCCCTACATATTGTGAGCCTTTTTCTTTATATAATACAAGTTAAATGTGTTCTCTGTGTAAGATGATTTATTGTCTGTCTAGGACTCGGTATTGATCAAAAACTCAACATGTACTCGTCCAGCTGCTTTTATTTTTCAATCAGTGTTTAAGTTAAATATAAAGATAAAGGGTTCTTAGTTCTATATGTATTGAGATTCATTGTTCTACTACTGTTTCTTGATGGGCAAGACATCTTGAGGGATCCTTATAAATAGAGAGCTCCCTCCTAGACCGACACACACAACTCAAAAGCATTCACTCCATCTAGAATAAGAGTATGAGTCATCCACATCTAAGGAGAAGAATCTCTCTAATTAATGTCGACAATTTCGACAACAAGGCTGAGCAAGGTTAGTGTTTGAGTTTTACAAATTGTTAGGATTAACACTCTGTGTCAAAATGGGATTACTCACTTGACTCTAAGTCGATTTTATTCTATGTGCTTACTAGGTCGTGTCATACTAGTGCTCATGTCATTGTCACAATTCTTTCTTTATATTAGTCGATTTTTGTGCACCTTTTTTATTCACTAATTTGACATCACCACACATGAAATCAAATGTACTCTATTTATCAAAACTCGGTATTTGGGACCTCTCGACTTGGACTTCATTGCTCGATTCTTGTGTTCGGCCATAGACCTAGTCTAAGCCTCGGGACCTCTAGATTCAAAATTCACAAAAAAAATCATAATTCCAAAAAATTTACCAGTATGAAACAAGTTTTCAGTTTTTGAAAAATGAAAACTGAAATGGTTATCAAACGAACTCTTAGTCTAGCGATATTTATCTTTCCAATATTGAAAGCAAGTAACCATCGTTGTATTAATGCAAGACATTTTCAAGAGTGAATAAATACCCAATAAATTGAAAAAGAAACAAGGAAAAATAGAAGGTACAGGCTATTCGTATTTTAAATCAATCGGCATTTGAAGTAAGTCGCACGGTTTGGGTTTGGTACTTCATGGGTAGTTTTGAACTTTCATCTTCTGCGAAAGGGTAATTTAGAACTTCTACTCCTACTGGATCCTCCAGCACACATGACGTGGCGTGCTCCCATAAATCAAACACCGTCAGCACCACTAGACCCACGCCCGTACAGGATCCAAACTCCATCTTCTAGTTCATCTGATCTGGAGCCCTCTTTAGGCTCTGTGTGCGTTTGTTTAGAAACAAAGTCTCGTTTTTTTTTTTAATCTCTTATTTTTTCTTCACCTTCAAAACCTCACTAACTACGCTCAGAGCGGGCCAACGAGCAAACATTTAGAGAGAGAGAGGCTAACAGGTCCGTACAGTTTCTCTAGATCTCAGAGATTCATTTGGCTTTGCGATGGCTCAGCCTCTCGTAAAGAAGGACGACGATCGTGACGATGAAGGTATGCCCCTCCCACTCATAGACTCACAATTTTTCTCGCTCTCCAAATCGATCTGGTTTTTCACTCCCAATTTTGGTTAAATTTTGGGCCTCTAGGCTGCAAATTCTTATTCGGCGATTTGTGCTCCCAGATCTCGTTGTTTATAGCTGTTTTATTCCCAAGATTTACGTATTTTGAGGCCTTTGAATGGGATTGCAGTAAATTAGGGTTTAAATATTATTGATCGGCTTCACTTTATGCTGATCTGGTTCATTTATAAGTTTTGTTGCGCCAATGTTGCAATGCAGAAACTAAACTTATTGCAAAACTAATTGGTTTGTCGTGATTTAGTGTCAATGGTCTAGTGATTTGGATCTTGTAGCCTTGTTGATTGGTTCCGGTTCTGGGGTATTAGCAATGTCAATTCTCTGAGTTTTATAGTAATTAGCTGCTTAGTAAGGCTGTATCTTTTGTGATGTTGGTTCACAGCAGAGTACTCTCCGTTTCTGGGGATCGAGAAGGGTGCTGTTCTTCAGGAAGCCAGGGTTTTCAATGATCCTCAGCTAGACTCTAGAAGATGCTCTCAGGTTATTGCTTTGCACCACCGAATTATCCATCTAATCACATTTTCTCTGTCCTCTTATTTGCTCTCCATAAATTAATTTTGGGTAGTTTCCATTGTTTTGCATTTTCAGGTCATTACGAAGCTTCTGTATCTACTGAACCAGGGAGAAACCTTTACAAAGGTCAATTTCCTTCTGTACTGAATGGTTCTGTTGCTTCCTTGAATCAGTGTCTTATGCGTCAATTTTGTTGATCTACTTGCAGCATTGTTATTGCATTATTCCTCATCAATTGATTCATGTTATTTGGAATTAAACTGATAGGTTGAAGCTACAGAAGTTTTCTTTTCTGTGACTAAGCTTTTCCAATCGAGAGATATAGGATTGAGGAGAATGGTTTATCTGATCATAAAAGAGCTCTCTCCCTCTGCAGATGAGGTGACATAACTTGATATGATTTGATTTCCTCAATATATTTGCATGCACAAAGATTGGGACTGACTTCAGATATGTTTCTGATGACAAGGTTATTATTGTGACAAGCTCCCTGATGAAGGATATGAATAGTAAAACTGATATGTATCGGGCAAATGCCATCCGTGTGCTGTGTCGGATTACAGATGGAACCCTTCTGACCCAGATTGAGCGATATTTGAAACAAGCCATTGTTGACAAGAATCCAGTGGTTGCAAGTGCAGCTTTAGTTAGTGGGATTCATCTACTCCAGGTACGGTTTCTGTTATCCCTAGTTGCAGGATTTAGTTGTTTGCTGAATTTGCATCTTACGTTCCCCTTTTGACAGACTAACCCAGAGATTGTCAAAAGGTGGAGTAATGAGGTTCAGGAAGCTGTCCAGTCAAGAGCTGCCCTCGTACAGTTCCATGCACTGGCTTTGCTCCATCAGGTATGTGTGATTGGTTTGGTTTAGACTCTGGAGTTTTTGTTGTTGAAAGCATAGAGTAATTTCTTAGTCTCATATCCTCCTTATGGTTAGTTTACCATATAGCTAACTACTTATTTGCATTCATAGGCATATGTTGGGTTCATGTGAGCAAGTGCAACAAGCAGGCTAGGTGTGAAGTGTGTGTAATCATTTGCCATGCCATAGTTTAGCTTTTTAACTCTTTGTCATGGACCTAGTTTCCTTGTTTTGGTAGTTATGCCATATGGTTGATTCTGGTAGAGGAACAGTCATTTTTAAAGTTTTTATATGGAATATAAAGAAATATTCTTCATCTACCCAACAGCTATCCTTAGATAAGATTATATCGATCATGTTTAGAATTGAAAGGTTTTGAGGAGATTGTACCTTTGAAACTGCAGATACGACAGAATGACCGTCTTGCTGTTAGCAAGTTGGTTACCAGCTTGACAAGGGGGACTGTCCGTTCACCATTGGCCCAATGTCTATTGATCCGATATACTAGTCAGGTGCTTATTCTGCTGGAAATTGTTAGTCAACTTGGTTTTCTGGTGCTTTATTTTAATTAATTATTTGTCTAAAGGTTATCCGTGAGTCAGCTGGAAATGCACAAATGGGCGACCGTCCTTTTTACGATTATCTTGAGGGCTGTCTTCGCCACAAAGCAGAGATGGTGATTTTTGAGGCCGCCAGAGCAATTACAGAGCTCCATGGCGTGACCACCAGAGAACTGACTCCTGCAATCACAGTTCTTCAGCTATTTTTGAGCTCTTCCAAGCCAGTGCTAAGATTTGCTGCTGTCCGCACTTTGAACAAGGTTTCCCTCTCCTCCTTCTACTGTACTACAAGTTGTATTTGAAATTTATGATAATTTGATATAATGTTATTTTAGTTTCTTTTTTGTTGGTAAATGAAATCAGACTGACCTTCTGTCATGAATTTTGCTCTTGTAGTTTTGAGGTAGATGTGAAATCCTATATGAAATGAATTTGATTGTATGATCAATGTATTATACATTTATCCATACTATGTAGGTCTTGATTATCTGGCTTTTTTGTTTGGAAAAAAGCATGTTGGTCCTTATTACTTTGATTTTAGTTGTTTTATTGATTCTTGGTTAATATTATTCCTGATATATTATACTAACAACTTTGAACTTTTTTCAGGTGGCAATGACACATCCAATGGCTGTCACAAACTGCAACATTGATATGGAGAGTTTGATTTCTGACCAGAACAGAAGCATTGCCACACTGGCAATCACCACACTTCTGAAGACAGGAAATGAATCAAGTGTGGATCGCTTGATGAAACAGATAACTAATTTCATGTCAGATATTGCTGATGAGTTCAAAATTGTAGTTGTGGAAGCCATAAGGTCATTGTGTTTGAAGTTTCCACTGAAGTACAGAGCTCTGTGAGTGGGATATCAGATACAGTTTTTTTTTTGTTTCAAAATGCTTGGTTTAAGATGGTTATTAGTTTCACTGCACGTATTCTTATTTGTCTATACTTTTTCAAGTAACATTCCTTGTCTGTCATTTTCAACAGGATGAACTTTCTCAGCAACATTCTCAGAGAAGAAGGTGGATTTGAGTACAAAAAGGCAATTGTTGATTCAATTGTGATTCTCATAAGAGATATCCCTGATGCAAAAGAAAGTGGCCTGCTTCATCTTTGTGAGTTCATTGAAGATTGTGAATTCACCTATCTTTCTACACAGGTGGAATTTTTCTCTATCATAAACTTGTTAAGAATTTAATACTTTTAATGTTTTTGGCTGATTGAGTTCTTGTATTGTTAGATACTCCACTTTTTGGGTATTGAAGGGCCAAAAACCTCTGATCCAAGCAAATACATACGGTATATTTATAACCGAGTACATCTTGAGAATGCCACTGTTCGAGCCAGTGCTGTGAGCACATTGGCAAAATTTGGTGCTTTGGTTGATTCATTGAAGGTGATATCTTTTTAAATGAACAATGTCTTCTCTTATCTCCCCCCTCTTTACTGCAATGAGTTTTGTTGCTGGCTATGGTTTCTGATAAGAGTAAACAATTTTTTTTTTCTTCTATGTTTCAGCCACGAGTATTTATTCTGTTAAGACGATGTCTCTTTGACAGTGATGATGAGGTATGCTATATCTATTTTTGAGGCTATACGTTTAGGTTATATATAAATACATGACATATATGCATGAGCATTGACCTAAGAATAGGTGTGTGGCTCTGAGCATTTTTCTGTATCTTTGTTTGTGTTCCTGTGCCATTGCTTTCATGTTTTGTTTGTTTTAGCTTTGGGATTAACTTAATTGTTTTAGTTTTCTCTGTCCTTCAGAATATACTGAATAGTTTTCTCTTTTCTGCAATTTCCCAGGTTCGTGATAGGGCAACGCTCTATCTAAATACGCTTGGAGGAGATGGTTCAGTTGTTGAGACTGACAGTGATGTAAAGGACTTCCTCTTTGGGTCTCTGGATGTGCCACTTGTCAATCTGGAGACAAGTTTGAAGAATTATGTGAGTAACCTCCATTTGCTTTTTCCATTTTTCCCTTTAAGGTCCTTATCTCATGTTTTCAGGATTGTGTTAATGCCGATTACAGGAGGCTTCAGAAGAACCTTTTGACCTTAATTCTGTACCCAAGGAGATTAAGTCCCAGCCACTTGCTGAGAAGAAAGCCCAGAGTAAAAAGCCAGCTGGTCTGGGTGCACCTCCAAGTGCCCCTGTATCAACAGTCGATGCTTATGAGAAGTTGCTTTCCTCCATTCCGGAGTTTTCAAACTTTGGCAAGCTATTCAAGGTTCTGCAACGTGAATATTTCCTCATACTTTACATGCATGTTACAGCTTATATATATATATATATATATATTTTTTACTTTGGAGTTTAATGTGTACCTTTTCACATATCAGTCCTCAGCACCTGTGGAGTTGACAGAGCCAGAAACCGAATATGCAGTTAATGTTGTCAAGCACATTTTTGATAGTCATGTTGTATTCCAGTACAACTGCACCAATACCATTCCCGAGCAATTACTGGAAAATGTAATGACTGGTTATTTTGAAACAGCTTTTTAATTTTGTAGCTCTCCTTGAGAATTTCTTTATAACTCTCTGTCTGCCAGGTTATTGTTGCCGTGGATGCTTCAGAAGCAGAGGAATTTTCTGAAGTTGCATCCAAGCCTCTCCCGTCTCTTCCTTATGATACACCTGGACAGACCTTTTTGGCATTTGAGAGGCCAGAAGGTGTCCCCGCAGTCGGAAAATTTTCAAACACATTGAGGTTCATTGTTAAAGAGGTACCAAGTTCTACCTTTATCCATGTGCTTAGATTGAGTTTCTTGACAGTGAGTTGATCATTAAGAACCAGACATGGGAGTGAAACTGGATTTAGCTAATAAAACTATGGAAAAGCTATATGTGTTTTTTGAAGTTCTATATAATCTGCAAGTCTTGTCATCCACAACTATCACATAGATGGATGTCTTGCTCAAAGCTTTTGCTAAACTTCACCATACACCTTGTTGGCTAGTAACACTAGTTGTTCTAGTTCTTCTCTACTCATAATACCTTGCTCATTAAATTGGATTTCGGTGATTGTACATCTTTCTTCTATGGGTTTGTTTTGTGTTCATGATAATTTTTTAATTGTGTTAATGAAGAAAGACTAGAAGGATGGCTTCTAAGGATATACACAATGATATACAATATGAAATATCAAATCGTCAGAAGTTTTGAGCTTTGTCTATTTTCTTTTCTTATGAGTTGGGTGTGTCTCACCAGGTTGATCCAACCACTGGCGAGGCAGAGGAAGATGGTGTGGAAGATGAATACCAGCTGGAGGATCTTGAGGTTGTCCCTGCTGATTACATTTTGAAGGTTCCAGTCTTCAATTTCAGGAATGCATGGGAAAGCATGGGCCCTGATTTTGAGCGGATAGATGAATATGGCCTGGGACAAAGGGATAGCTTGACTGAAGCTGTTAACACTGTCATCAACCTCCTTGGACTGCAGCCCTGTGAGGTAATTTTGTTTTAAAATCAAATGTTTATCATTTGTCGACTAGGCACTTTTGGATTCTTTCGATGTAGTGTTGCCTTGCATGTGCTTTTATAGGTCGAACCCATGGATACTCAATGGATGCATCACTTCTAATAATCTGCATTGGATACTTCACAAATGTATTTTAACTTTTGAAAATAAGTTGACTAAATTATATGTATGTGTATATTTTATGCCGTATTTTCTCGGTGTGGTTTCAGGGCACAGAGGTTCTCGCCAGCAACTCAAGGTCACACACATGTCTATTGTCTGGTGTATACATAGGCAATGTGAAGGTCCTTGTGCGGTTGTCTTTTGGAATAGATAGTTCAAGGGAGGTTGCCATGAAACTGGCCGTTAGATCTGAGGATGAAGGTGTCAGTGATGCCATTCATGAGATTGTGGGCAGCGGCTAGTTGGTTAATACAGGCGATCTTTTATTGATACGACGGTCTTTTCATTTTTCTCTAATGAGAGCACTGGCTGAGATGGCTGTATACAGATCAAACATTTTGTAGAAAGAATTGCACATTACTACATTTGAAAGTTGAGGGGTCTTGCAAGAGGTCAATTTGCATTTTTATCGAGCATTTGCCTGCTCATCTGTTTAATTAGTAATAATAGTCGGAAGAATCGTGTCAAGCTCATTGGGTTGACTTACCTTTTACCCTATTTTTTTGTTTTTCTTTTCTTTAAATTCAAGTGTAGTTTTCCATTACATTTGTTAATGTACAAGACATGAATTTTGAAGCACTCTGAATTACAAAGAAGTGAATTGTATTGTTTGGTTCCTCTGGTATTGAATCTGAATATCTGAAGATTGGAAAGGTTCTCCCTCATAGGCATACATAGTAATGATTTCTTGTTTACTTTCATAGTTCAAAGTCGCCTCAGAAAATTTCTTCCTCCCGCACGGTACTAGACCCTCAGAAAATTTCATGTTTACTTTTATATTGGAAAAATAAGATGGTTTAAGATTTCTTGCGCACCCATCGTTTACAAGCTGGTTTTTAGGCGCAAGTTCTATACATTAGTCTCTCTCGTAAGGAGAGCTTCAAAGGGTGGCTATTGTGTCCTTCCAAATTAACTTCTGAATTTTTTTCAGAAAATGGTCATCATGCATTGCATTCCTCTTAAGGAGCTACTTTCAATTTTGATGTTCTAAATCATAATCAACTTGAAGTAGCTAGGTTTTTGACAAAAAAGAAGAGATAGCTAGGTTGGGAAGATGGATTTTAGGTAACAAGGGGTCATAATTTTTCCAATTTTTACACTACTAGAAAGCCCATGTCACCATTTGGATGGTTAATTTGTTTATATAAAAAAAAATCAGGATGCTACCATACTGCAAAAGTACATTGCAAGCAATAATATTACTCTTTACAGATTACACTCATGGCAATTAATGTTGGTTTGCAATTTCTGATACCTTAATTGTAAATTACCTGGATATCCATGAGGCAGAGAAACAATACTACTCTACTGACAAAAAAAAAAGAAAAAGGAAAAAAGAAAAAGAGAAACAATGCTACTCTAGCCAAAATTTCTATTCCCGTAATTTAGATTAGTTTAAAGTAGATTATCGCTTGTATAAAATAAAAAAAAATTATAAATTACCTGGATATCCATGAGGTAGAGAAACATTACTACTCTAGCCAAAATTTCCATCCATTCTCAACTCTCACCAATTCTTAACAATAATACTTAGATATAAAATATAGAAAATACAAACACACGAGCTACCAATTCCTCCAAATGCACGTGTTTGTTTAACATTAGTAGCAAGTACATACAAACACACATAGCTAGGTTCACCCATTTCCAAAAGAACATAAGAAAGAAAAAAAGAAAAAAAAAGAAAATTACAACTCCTCCATCATTTGGTGTGCCCCATGTTTAATGGAATGTCACAATTGTGCATCTACCACCATCTTTACCTACCTGAAATTAATCAGAGGTATACTTGGGTAAGCAGTAAGGTGCATGCATGGCCAATACAAAAATGTCTGCAGGGAAGAGTGACACACAATATTGTCTATCACTTTTTCACATGATACACAAATATTAGCATCATCAATCTTAATTTTAACACTAATTAACCTGCAGAATCTTTATGTTTCTATAATATAGTACTCCAAAGGTTATAAAACCAGTTCTGGGTTGTCTTGTTCCATCGGTTCGGTCCATGTTCCAGCTCATTGTTTGCTGCTCAAACTGGACCTTGTGGCCGGTTCATCCCTTTCTTGTTGTCCATCTCTTGGGAGTGGTTGCTGCTTGCAGAGTTGGAGTTGTGGCTGTACTCGCTTGTGGGCCCGTATTCACTGCTTGGATAGTCTGTGCTGTCAATCAGTGCCGGCTTTCTGAACGGCTTCATTTTCGCATTGTACGAGTTAGCATCAAACTCAGATGAAGCAATGCTAGTAGAGCCAGAGCCAAACTGCCCTTTGATCCCCTCGTGCAAGTCTTCCAGTGAGACATCGCCTTCCAATGCACGAACAATCTGTTCATAAATAAAAAATATTTGGTTACGTAAGACTCTATACATAGCACAAGATCAGCACCAAAAACACAAAGATCAGTCTATAGTAATGGTCCTTTTTTTTATTTATACCTGGCTCATTCTTGGTCGCTTCTTCGCAGAGTGTCTAACGCTCGCAGCAGCACATGCCACCATTCGTGCCACCTCTTCATGGTTATAATTGTTCTCTAGCCGTGGGTCCAACACTTCAGAATAGTCCCCAGTATCTATTGCTTTCAGGCAGCGAGGCCTAGCCTGTTGTTGATCATGTATAATGCAAAGAATTACTCATATTTTTCATGTCAAGATGCAAATCAATTCTAAATTTGTTGCAAATAAGCAGTTTAAATGCATGGCAGGATACAAACTGTCAATCTGGCACTAATGGTCGGTCCCAAATTCACAGTCTAGTAACATAACATATTGTTCTGTTTAACATAATTTATATGTTTATTAGGGAGGGAGAGTACGAACCCAGTCTACTAAGGTATCCTCCTCACATTCTCCAGACAAGTCCACAGGGCGGCGTCCACAGATGAGCTCCAAGAGCATAATACCGAAAGAGAAAACGTCAGACTTCTCGGTTAGCTTTCCACTCGATGCGTACTCAGGAGCCAAGTACCTGCATGATAAGTTTGATAAGTTTGTTTCCATCACATTAACTTTCATCTTATGTGGTTAGTTTGTAATTTAAAGTATACTATATGAGTCAAGAAATTACCCAAATGTTCCCATGACACGGGTGGATACATGGGTGACATTTTCCTGGTTCAGCTTTGCCAGCCCAAAATCTGCCACCTGAAGAAATCATGCATACTAGTAATTAGTATATACTTAAATCAATTAGCTATCAGCCAATAAAAACATTAATTATATCCTTAAACTTTTTCTAGGCTAAAGCCATATGTAACAACATATATTAACCCTACCTTAGCTTCGAAACTAAAGTCAATCAGAATATTTGCAGCCTTAATGTCGCGGTGGATAATCTTGGGGTGACCTGCAAGTATCAAAATACACTATAACTAAGGTACCAAAGAGCAATAGATCAAAAGAAAAGATAGCTGCAGTTTCACAAATTACTTACAGTCTTCGTGCAAGTAAGCAAGCCCTTTAGCCGATCCCAACGCAATTTTGGCCCTGCTGCCCCATTCCAAGGGTGGCCGATTTGATCCTGTAAAATAGTGATATTAATTAAGACTTGTTAAATTACTAACTTTTAATTACTAAGTAATGAAGGATTTCATTTTAAAGTTATAGGTGAGTCTAAATATAAACATATGAAATATTGTCACATAGTCGAGATTTAAACAGTTGGAATAATAGTTTAGTTGCGTACCGTGAAGGTGGAATTCGAGGTTGTTGTTAGGAACAAATTCATACACCAACAGCTTTCGTTCTCCTTCAAGGCAGTACCCCACAAGTGACACAAGGTGGCGATGATGAACACGACTAATGATCTCAACCTCGGCTGCAAATTCACGGTCGCCTTGTCCGCTACCCGCTTTGAGGCTCTTCACAGCGATTTCCTTGCCGTTTGGCAACACCCCTTTGTGCACGTACCCGAAACCACCTTGGCCTATTAGCTTAGCTGGCGCAAACCCTGATGTTGCAGCCGCCATTTCATCAAAGGTGAAAGTGCTCTTGTTGAACCCGAGAGCCACATTAGGGTGTGGCGGCGGCAAGGGGGGACCATGTGGACCGGAGAAGTTGGAGGAACTCATTTCGCTGCTCATCATGGGTGGTGGTGGAGCTGTAGTCCAACCTCCATTGGGTGCGCGGCCAGAAGGAGGCATGTTCATAATGTGCTCAGTACTTTTAGGTCCAGTGCTTTGCCAATAGTTACTTCCTGCTCATGCACATTACCCAAATTATATAAAATATAAATTAGTCATTAAGGTTTAAGTACAAAATATTAATTTCCATCAACATTACTATTATTTATCACTAAGAAATAATCAAGTGCCATTGGGTAGAATGAGATTTTAAAATGACAATTTTATACATGTCTGTAAATAAATAAGATATCCACGGGGCCACAAACTAAGCCAAGATGATCAATAAGAATGTCCATGCAAATAAATAAAAAAAGTATAAATGCTATACCATTAGATTTTGAAGAAGAAATTATGAGTTTGAAGAGTTGGAGTTTAGACATTACCATTTGGATTATACGGCTCAGGGTTCTCCATGAGGTGAGAAGAAGTCTGTCTCTTCTTCCTCCTCTTAGTGCACGCCAAGAAGAACAACACCATGACAAGCAACAAAACCCCTGCCGCAGCTACAACTCCTACGATGATGGGTGTGGAGCTCGAACTCGAGTGCGAAGGCGGCGGCGACCCATCATTATCAAGTGATGGATGGGACTTGCCTGATATGGCTGGGGGTGACCAATTATTGGACGATTTTGGTGACCAATTGTTCCCATTGGATGATTTGTTGTTATTATTATGGTTGTTGTTATTATTATGGTTGTTTTGGTTGTTGTTGTTGTTTTGGTTGTTTTGGTTGTTTTGGTTGTTGTTGCTGTTTCCGTTGTTGTTATGATTCCCTCCATTATTGTTATTGTTAGAGGACGATGGAGGACTCTTTTGAGAATTGGACTGTGAAGGGGACTTTTGGTTTTGGTTGTTTGAGTCATTTGAGTTGTTGTTGGAATTGTTGGAGTTGTTGTTGGAATTGTTGGAGTTGTTGTTGTTGGAATTGTCGTTGGAAGGCGGTGAGTTGTTCGAGTTGTTGCTGGGAGGCGATGAGTTATTCGAATTGTTCGAGTTGTCTGATTTGTTGTTTGAGTTATTCGAATTGTTGGAGGAGGAGCCACCTGAGTTGTTAGAGTTGTTGGAAGAGTTGCCGCCGGAGGACTTGTCTGAGTTGTTGTTGGAAGGCGGGGATGAGCTGTTTGAGTTTCCTGAAGATGACGAGCCGCCGTTTGAGTTGTTTGAGGAGGATGAGTCGCTTGGAGGCGGTGATGATGATGAGGGCGGTGAACCTCCACTCGAACCTGAACCTCCACCTGAACCTGAATTCGATGATGGTGGAGACGGTGATGAGGATGAGGACGACGAAGATGGAGGAGTTGGCGATGATGATGAAGAGTCAGATGGTGGGGTATCCGATGGCGAATTCTGATCGTCAGAGGACCCCATTTTTAGGAGTTTCCGACCAGAATTATCGTGAGTCTGTGCCGGAGAAACCCCACCGCTCCTCTGAAAGGTGAGCCTGTTGATGACCCCTAACCACAAAATTAGTTAAACATGTAATTAATAAACAAGCAAACAAAACTTATTCACCGGAAATTTCAAAAACAAAAACAAACATCAAAATGAGAGCTTAGATCAAACATAACTGCATGCATGCATGCAAAGAACAAATTAATTAAGAATGTGTAAATCATGCATGCATTGTTGGGCGTACCGACGTACCTAGCAAGCTAGGTACATGTGGTTGTGTGCTAGAGAGATATAGAGACAGAGATAGAGATAGAGAGATGAGTTTGTACCTAAAGCAGAAGGGCATGCAACAGGGGAGGTTTCTCAGAGGGACAGGAAAACAAGGTTGCATGCTAATAATTCCATCTAAGGAAAGGAGGAAGCCATGGAACAGATCACCCTCCGACAAAGCAGGAGGATTTTCTCCACCCAATTTCTATTTTCAGGCAAACCTTTTTTGTTTTTTGCTATTTTTGGGTTGCACTTTTAATTCTTCGGTACAAAACAGACCTAAGGAAGTTCAAACTGTAGTCCTCGTTGACCTTGTCCTCTCCTCTCTACCTCTTGTCTATTTTAAACACAATTAACAGACGCAATTAACACACTTAATCCTTGTCCAAAAATAGTAATTAGAAAAAACAAAGATTGTTAGAGTTGCAAGGTTATGTCTTTTTTGTAAAATTATAAACTTCGCATCTCAAACAATAACAAGTCACGTGATCAGCATGTATGAGTTTAAATGTAGAATTTGTACGATTCCACCCCATGTCCTTAATTTGGATGAATAAACTGATGATATGGTATGGATGTGTTTTTTATTTTTAATTTAAACACATGTTTGTTTTACTATTTTACTATTTTTTATTAGTCATTTTTGCTGCCATTTTAATTAGCTGAGGGTATTTGTCAAATTTTTAGAAATTTAACTATAAAGGTCTTTA